>NW_023310524.1:48893-91258 GCF_011077185.1 Oxyura jamaicensis | reverse complement strand
TGGAAAATTATGGAGAAGATTATTCTGGGAGTTATTGAAAAACACCCAAAGGGCATTGCAGTCATTGGTCACAGCCAACACAGGTTCAGGAGGAGAAGGTCCTACTTATCTAACTTAATTTCCTTTTATGACAAGGTCACCCAACTAGCTGCCCAAGGGAAGTCAGTTGATATAATCTTTTTGGATTTTGGCAAAGCTTCTTCAAAGCTTTTTGTCCTTCTGGACAAAATGTCCAACATAGAGCTAGATAAATACATAATACGATGGGTGAACAATTGGCTGATGGGTTGGACTCAAAGGTTTATAGTACATGGGGTTACATCAGGCTGGCGGCCAGTCACTACTGGGGTTCCACAGGGCTCCATTTTGGGCACGGTTCTCTTTACTGTTTTCATAAATGACTTGGATGCAGGACATGAAGGCATACTGGGTAAGTTTGTGGACGACACAATTGGGAGGAACAGCTGACTCCCTCAAGGTTAGAGAGGCCTTTCAGCAGTTTGCTCCTGACGGATGGACCCCGTCGTACGGACCCATATCTGGAGCCATATCTGGAGCAGTTCCTGAAGAGTTGCTGCCTGTGGGAAGCCCATGCGGGATCATTTCAACAAGGACTGCATCCCGTGGGAGGGACCCCACAGCACAGGGGACGAGAGTGACCGAGAAGGAGCGGCAGAGAAGAAGCGCTATAGACTGACCATAGCCCCCATTCCCCCGTTCCCCTGCGCCGCTCGGGGGAGGAGGTGGAAGAGGGTGGATGGGGGGGACAAGGTGCTTTTGGTTTCTTTCCTTTGTTTCTCACTTCTCTAGCTTGTTAGTAATAGGCAATAAATCTTACTATCTCCCTATGCTGAGTCTGTTTTGCCCGTCACGATAATTACTGCGTGATCATGTGTCATGCAATCCGAGTCATATTCTCCTTTCTCCTCTATATCCGATCCGAGAATGTGCTACAATCTGTTTTCATTTTTTTAAACTCGCTGTGCTGCCAAGCACTGGCCTTGAGTTTAATCTGGCATTCAGGCTCTGCACTGTTATCATTTGGGTCTCATGGAAACTATCTTTTAGAGAATATTCAGAATTACACTGCCTTCCTTTCCTCATCTGGAAGACAGTTTATGAATAATATCAGGAATGGTACCTTCTCCTTCTTTCACAGTGGGCTAGTTACAACAGTTTTTGAGTATTTTGAATATCCATGTGTAACCCATATATTGCTATTTCTAATATAGAAGGTATTTTGAGCAAGTTTGCTGATGACACCAAACTTGGAGGAGTCGTGGACTCGAATGAGGGTGGAAAGGCCTTGCAGAGGGATCTGGATAGGTTGGAGAGCTGGGCGATCACCAACCGTATGAAGTTCAATAAGAGCAAGTGCCGGGTCCTGCACCTGGGACGGGGAAACCCTGGCTGCACGTACAGACTGGGCGATGAGACGCTGGAGAGCAGCCCTGCAGAGAGGGATCTGGGGGTCGTGGTTGACAGCAAGTTGAATATGAGCCAGCAGTGTGCCCTGGCAGCCAGGAGGGCCAACCGTGTCCTGGGGTGCATCAAGCACAGCATCGCTAGTAGGTCAAGGGAGGTGATTGGCCCGCTCTACTCTGCGCTGGTGCGGCCTCACCTCGAGTACTGTGTGCAGTTCTGGGCACCACAGTATAAAAAGGACATGAAACTGTTGGAGAGTGTCCAGAGGAGGGCTACGAAGATGGTGATAGGCCTGGAGGGGAAGACGTACGAAGAACGGCTGAGGTCACTGGGCCTGTTCAGCCTGGAGAAGAGGAGGCTGAGAGGAGACCTCATCACAGTCTACAACTTCCTCGTAAGGGGGTGTCGAGAGACAGGAGACCTTTTCTCCATTAACACCAGTGACAGGACCCGCGGGAACGGGGTTAAGCTGAGGCAGGGGAAATTTAGGCTTGACATCAGGAGGGGGTTCTTCACAGAGAGGGTGGTTGCACACTGGAACAGGCTCCCCAGGGAAGTTGTCACTGCACTTAGCCTGTCTGAATTTAAGAAGAGATTGGACTGTGCACTTAGTCACATGGTCTGAACTTTTGGGTAGACCTGTGCGGTGTCAAGAGTTGGACTTGATGATCCTTAAGGGTCCCTTCCAACTCAGGATATTCTATGATTCTATGATTCTATGATTCTAATTCTGTATAACAGGTGTCCTCTTCTTTCTAAGATTAGTCGATTGTTTAGAAAGCTTACCCAACAATCTGTCCTGAAACAGCCTAGTGGTGGGTGGCAAGGTATGTGGGAGGATATAGGCAGGTACCTGTCACGGGTGTCTCCCCCAGTAGTTTTGAACTTCACTCCTGAACACATGCAAAATCCTAAAAACCTGATAGAATGTTTGAGAGTTGTATACCCTGACCCTGACAATGCCAGAGAATGACAGCTTGTGGCATTGTGCTGGGTCCTGGCTTACTCCTATCAAACACTAACATCATCCAGCACCTTGAAGAGAGGGAGAAAGTCTCTGAATCTGATGACCAGATAACACATGCTGTGGCTGACCCAGAGGACCAACCCACTATGGTATCAGTTGCCCCCATAGTCAAGTCAAAACAATGGAAATGGAAGTCAGCTCGTTTAGTAAGGGAAGAAGCCTCTCCTAAGAAGGAGGGAGAAGGGGAAAAGGAAGGCATTTCTAAAGCAGAGCCATCACAAAGACAGCAGGAAGAAGAGATGGAAATCATAAAGGAATCAGAAACCTCTCGATCCCTATCCCTGAGCGAGTTGCGAGAAATACGAAAGGATTATGGTCGACACCCAGGTGAACACATCCTCACCTGGCTGCTTCAATGCTGGGACACAGGGGCCAATAGCCAACAATTACAAGGCAATGAAGCCAAGCAGTTGGGATCCCTCTCTAGAGAAATGGTAATTGATAAAAGAATTGGGAGAGGGACACAGGTTCTCAGCCTCTGGAGGCGACTCCTGGCAGCTGTGAAAGAAAGGTATCCCCATAAGGAAGACATTGTATATCAAGTAGGCAAGTGGGCCACTGTGGATAAAGGTCTCCAGCAACTGAGGGAATTAGCTGTTCTGGAGATGATTTATAGTGATTTGGACAATGCCCAGACACCTAAAGATCCCAATGAAGTCCAGTGCACAACATCCATGTGGTGTAAATTGGTGTGGAGTGCACCATCATCACATGCCAGTATGCTGGCAATATTTAATTGGGATGAGGGGATGGGACCAACAGTGTATAATCTTAAAAAAAATATGAAGACAATCTCTCTGCTCCACTACGGGCCTGTGTCTCAGCTGTGGAGAAACTGTCCGAAAGACTTGACCACCTCGTAGAGCGAGCATATTCCCCCTCATCCAGACAGAGTGATATTTCAGACACTAAGAATCAGTATTTTCCTGCTCGAGAGAGAGAGTACCCAAGACGCACACCACGTGGCACCTTGTGGTTTTATCTGCGTGACTATGGGGAAGATATGAAGAAATGGGATGGTGTACCTACTTCAACCCTAGCTGCTCGGGTACATGAACTGAAAGGAAATACAGCAGCAAGAAGAGGGGCCCCTAAGGAAAACGCTGCTCCAGTTTCTGTTGGGCAGTTCTCCAGAGGCAGTAGAAGAGCTGATATTATTCTTGACCCTGATGAAGGGACCTCTGCTTCTCATTTGCAAGAATTAACTGGCAGATGCTCCAACCAGGACTAGAGGGGCCCTGCCTCTGGCCAGGTAGAGGAGAGGGATAACAGGATTTATTGGACTGTGTGGATCCGATGGCCTGGCACATTGGAACCACAAGAATACAAAGCTCTAGTGGACACTGGCGCACAATGTACTTTAATGCCATCAGGCTACCAAGGGACAGAACCCATCTGTATCTCTGGAGTGACGGGGGATCCCAACAGCTAACTGTATTGGAAGCTGAAGTGAGTCTAACTGGGAATGAGTGGCAAAAGCATCCCATTGTGACTGGCCCAGAGGCTCCATGCATCCTTGTCACAGACTACCTCAAGAGAGGGTACTTCAAGGATCCAAAAGGGTACCGGTGGGCTTTTGGCATAGCTGCTTTGAGCACAGAGAAGATTAGGCAGCTGTCTACCCTACCTGGCCTTTCAGAAGACCCCTCCATTGTAGGATTGCTTAAGGTTGAAGAACAGGAGGTACCAATGGCTACCACAACAGTGCACCAACGGCAATATCGCACCAACCGAGACTCCCTGATTCCCATCCATGAGTTGATTCATCGGCTGGAGAGTCAAGGAGTGATCAGCAAGACTCGCTCACACTTTAATAGTCCTATATGGCCAGTGCGAAAGTCTAATGGAGAGTGGAGGCTAACAGTGGACTATCGCGGCCTGCATGAAGTCTCGCCACCGCTGAGTGCTGCAGTGCCGGACATGCTAGAACT
Organism: Oxyura jamaicensis; assembly: GCF_011077185.1. Classification (NCBI taxonomy): domain Eukaryota; kingdom Metazoa; phylum Chordata; class Aves; order Anseriformes; family Anatidae; genus Oxyura; species Oxyura jamaicensis. The sequence goes on along the minus strand of NW_023310524.1, from coordinate 86,875 downwards.
TCAGTACAAACTAGAGTCAAAGGCAGCCAAATGGTACGCCACAACTGATATCGCTAATGCATTTTTCTCCATCCCTTTGGCAGCAGCATGCAGGCCGCAGTTTGCTTTCACTTGGAGGGGAGTCCAATACACCTGGAATCGACTGCCCCAGGGGTGGAAACACAGCCCTACCATTTGCCATGGACTGATCCAGACTGCGCTGGAACAAGGGGGAGCTCCTGAACATCTGCAGTACATTGATAACATCCTTGTGTGGGGCAACACAGCAGAAGAAGTTTTTGAGAAAGGGAAAAAAAGTAATCCAAATTCTCCTGAAAGCTAGTTTTGCCATTAAACAGAGTAAGGTCAAGGGACCTGCACAGGAAATCCAGTTCCTGGGGGTAAAGTGGCAGGATGGACGTCACCATATTCTGATGGATGTGATCAACAAAATAACGGCAATGTCTCCGCCAACTAGCAAAACAGAAACACAAGCTTTCCTAGGCCTTGTGGGATTCTGGAGAATGCATGTTCCAGGCTATAGTCAGCTTGGGAGTCCTCTATATCGAGTGACTCGAAAGAGGAACTATAGGTCTTTGAACAAATCAAACAAGAAATAGCTCGTGCAGTAGCCCTTGGGCCAGTCCGTACTGGACCAGCTGTGCAAAACATACTTTACACTGCAGCTGGGGAGCATGGCCTCACCTGGAGCCTCTGGCAGAAAACCTCAGAAGAAACTCAAGGTTGACCTCTGGGTTTCTGGAGCCGGGGCTATCGAGGATCAGAAGCCAATTACACCCCAACTGAAAAAGAGATACTAACAGCATATGAGGGTGTTCGAGCTGCTTCAGAAATTGTGGGTACAGAAGCACAGCTCCTTTTGGCACCATGGCTACCTGTGTTACATTGGATGTTCAAAGGGAAAATTCCCACTATACATCATGCGACTGACGCTACGTGGAGTAAGTGGATAGCGTTAATTACACAGCGGGCTCGAATGGGAAAACCTAATCGCCCAGGAATACTGGAAGAGATCTTGGACTGGCCAGAAGGCAGAGATTTCGGAGTGCCGACAGAAGAGGTAACCCGTGCTGAAGAGGCACCACCATACAATGAGCTGCCAGAAGACAGAAAGCAGTATGTGTTGTTCACTGACAGATCCTGCTGTGTGGTAGGGAGCCGTCGGAAATGGAAAGCTGCTGTGTGGAGTCCCACACGACGAGTTGTGGAGGCCATGGAAGGGGAAGGCAAGTCGAGTCAGTATGCAGAAGTAAAAGCCATACAACTAGCCCTAGAGATTGCCGAAAGAGAAAAATGGCCAGTACTGTATCTCTACACTGAGTCATGGATGGTGGCAAATGCTCTGTGGGGGTGGCTGCAGCAATGGAAACAGAGCAACTGGCAGGGCAGAGCTAAACCTATCTGGGCTGCTGCCCTGTGGCAAGATATTGTTGCCTGGGTAGAAAACCTGGATGTAAAAGTACGTCATGTAGATGCCCACATGCCCAAGAGTCACACTACTGAAAAACATCAGAACAATGAAGAGGTGGATCGAGCTTCACAAATTGAAGTGGCTCAGGTGGACCCAGACTGGGGACGTAAGGGTGAGCTGTTTGTAGCTCGATGGGCCCATGAAACATCAGGTGAGAAAGAAACATCACCAGGGCAGCTGACCTAAACCAACCAAAGGGATATTCCATACCATATGATGTCACACTCAGCAATAAAAGGTGGGAAAAAGGAAGAAGAGGGGAGGGCTGGGCTCTCATTGCGAAAACGTCTATTCTCCTCCCGAACACCGGCTACGTGCATTGAGGCCCTGCTTCAAGGACATGGTCAAGCATCGCTCATTTGTGGGAAGCAGAGAGTAATTTCTTTCCTCTGCACTTCCACATAGCCTTTACTTGTTTTGTTTTGTTATTCCCTTTCCCCCTCCCTCTTCCCCTTTCCCTTTTTTCCCTTTAGTTCAATTGTTTAATTAATAATATTTCCTTAATATTTTTTTTTCTCTTTGATTAAATTATCGTTATCTCAACCCATGAGTTGTTCTTTCCTTTACTTCTTCCCCTCTTCATCTGAGGAGGGGGAGTGAGAGAGCGGTTGTGGTGTTCAGCTGCCTAGCATGGTAAAACCACCACAGCTTTGTATGAAATACCTGTTTTGAGCTTAGTATTCCAAGCTCATTTTGATGTTCCAGCATTCTGTTACTTTGTGGGTCTTCCCCAGTTAAAATAACGTTTTCCATTTTTAGATTCAAAACACACTGGAAACTCATTAGAGATCCATGGTAAACATGGCTTCGTCCAATACAGACTTTATTCTTTATTTCAGCGTTTGTCCTTGTTTCGGATAGGATAGAGTTAATTTTCCTCCTAGTAGCTGGTAGGGTGCTATGTTTTGGATTAGGATGAGAAGAGTGCTGATAACACACTGATGTTTTAATTGTTGCAGAGCAGTGCTTACACTAAGCTGAGGACTTTTCAGCTTCTCACACTGCCCTGCAAGCGGGCAGGCTGGGGGTGCAGCAGGAGCTGGGAGGGACAGACCCAGGACAGCTGACCCAAACTGGCCAAAGGGGTATTCCATACCATCTGACGTCATTCGGAACAACTAATATGGGGTGGCTGGCCGGGGTGGGGAACTGGCTGCTCAGGGATAGGGTGGGCATCGGTAAGAGGGTGGTGAGCAATTGCACTGTGCATCACTTGTTTGTACACATTGTTATTAGTACTATTATCATTATTATTATTTTCCTTTCTTTTCTGTCCTAATAACTGTCTTTACCTCACCCCACAGGCTTTCATTTCTTTATAATTCTCTTCCCAATCCCAGAGAGGGAGGGGGGAGGGGGAGTGAATGGCTGTGTGGTGCTTAGCTGCCGGCCAGGTTAAACCACAACAGCGTTCATAATCTGAAAACAAGTTAATGCATCTAATGTTTTCACAATTTTACTAAAACAAAACTTGCAATAGTAGGCTTTGGTGATTGTGTACATCTGTGAAACTCAATGTTAGTTTTTGACTCCTAATATTGCTACATAAATATATACTGTCATTTAAAAGGCAGAAGTTTCTTTTGAAATCAACAGCATTTACAGTCTAAAATATTTAATTATATTGAACCAAACCCAGTTCAAATGTTTGTAACAGGAAAACAAATTTATTTATATCAGAAGACAAGACAAGACAATTTTGTTTTGAAAGACACAAGAAAACTAGCCTGAGTTCTTCTGAAATATTCAGATAAATCCTATTGATTTTAGTATGTTTCAGTCATTATTTTTTAAACAACACCCTAAAAGTTAATATATATTTTTATAATTATAAAAGTTTCCTAATTTGTGTATAGTACACAATGGAAATTGCCTGCAAACTATTATTTATCTCTTTCCAGTTTTGAGAGAACATGAGATACTAAAAGATTTAGCATGTCTCACAAAAAATCACATAAGGAAATACATATTTACAAAATCAAATACATTATACAAAGAGAACTATCAAATTATCCTGTAAAGATGTTTTCCTTAAATAATTAAAAACTGTGTTCAACTGATTCCAAAACTGCAAAACAACATAACATTATATCACATGTACAGTCTACAAAACAGTTTGTTTCTTCATTTACATAATATATGCAATAAATTGGAAAACAAAAGTTCAGTTTCTCCCAGCGTTATTACATTTCTGTGCTTGTGGGACTCAGTAATGTAATCTGCCACTTACTAAGTGAAATTTAAATAATGGCACTTAAAAAAAATACAGTAGAATATAAATGGTACCAAGTAAGTTTCCTAGAAGGTAAGAAAGTCCTGAGTGATGACAGAATTATTGATTGGCAAGCTCTAGAATTACCCTAATTACAGTTTACCATCTCAGGCATAATTTCCCAAGTGTTTGAAAGGCACTCAAAGTTTATTCAATAGCCTCATTGCTTATTACTGTAAATCCAAATTTCCTTTGAAGATGAGCAATTTTCTGTGAGGCTGAGTAATGTATTTTGGAACCTTTTAGTATTCTTTGTGTAAAAAACAAACAACAAACCAAAACGTACCCAAACCCCCTCTTGTTGCAAGTCAAAAGATACTGGATTAGCTCCCTGGTAAACACTAGTCAAGGTGAGGTTGTCCCTCCACAGTTTTGATTTTTAAAAAATATTTATAATTTTGGAGTGCTGAAAACTCTTGCACCACAATCAAAGAAGAACATAAGAGCATTTCCCTTATTTGGATTTAAGTGTGGGTCATTTTGATATTCATAGTCTTGTTATGGACCTTCTTCTCTACGATGAATTTCAGCCCTAATTGATACCAGTAGATAGTTAACTCTGTTTTGTGTGAAAGAGATAAAATATGTTCTTTGAGGAAAGGGTAAGATGACCCAGGCCTTGGAAATGTCTAAACGATGACTAACTGAGGAACTACTAATCGGGAAGACCATTCTGTTGACATTCTTGAGGGAAACATCCTGACTATGCTTTTGAATATGTCACCAATAAACATAACATGAATAATTGGATGAAAAACAAAGAATAGGAATATTCTAATGTGAACTATCCTCATTACAATAGTAAAAATCATGCCCCTAGGCTGGGAGACACTTCCTCTCTGAGAATGGGCAGAATGATTCTGTCATGTCAACAGTATGCTAATTATGTAACCAGTCGGAGGCTAGGGGATTGTACAAATATGTAAATGCATTGATAAGGGATTGTATTAAGACTGGCGTGGAAAGTCCTAAAATGTGCCAGCATAGTGGGAAACCACCTAGTACCCAGACTTGATCAATTCTTAAATAAACAATATCTCGACCTAGTGTGTGGATTTGTTTATTGCACACCAGGTAAGGAATCCAAACTTTTTATTGGACAACATCATGATCAAATTTTTACCGAATATTTAGTTACTTGGGGCTTTCAGTCCCAACATTTTATTGCTGGACTGCTTTTTTTTTTTTTTTTTTTCCCAAAGAAAACAGTCAGAATAAAACAAGAGAGTTTAAATGATCAAACTAAGGCATATTTTCCTCAAAAACTAGGTAGTCACTTTGTAAGTGGCTTTTACTATTTCCTAATTAAAATTGGTAAATTAAACTCAGGTCTGCTGGCACATAAAATCACTAGCAGCAATGATCAAGGCGAACTGGTAATCATTTACAATAAATTACAAATAAAATATTAAATTAAAACCCTTTGAGTACTGTATTTTAATTATGCATGAATTTGCATTAACTAACTAAAAATGTTTATAACTTACTTGCACTATACTGATGTAATTCCACTAAACAAGGTAATGAGGCTATTTTTTTATTCCACTCAGCTAGATTTGAATAAATACATCTGCACCTAGGATTGCTAATTTCTACTGCAAGGGATCAGTAAAAAAGCTCAGTAAGGTAGCATTCTATACATAATTTCAGAAACTCTACTCACTTCTGAACTTGTTCCTTTGCTCTGGTGAGTACTACTTGCAATAATAATAAAAAATAATAATAATAAAAAGTTTTTCAACTTAGCAGAAGGCAGGTCCAATTTCAAGGTGTTTTTTTGGTTGGTTGGTTGGTTGGTTTGGTTTGGTTTTGGTTTTGGCTTGTTTTTTAATTCTGACATTTATCCAAACTGCTGCATCCCTGTAGAGGAAACTGAACATAGTACCTCTGTCTTTCTATTAGTCAATAGCACAGTTGTGTAAATGAAAGTTAAAAGTAATATGAGTACAACACTCTCCTTTTTGTATCTATTTATCAGATAGACTGCAGAAAATTTGATTGCAAACATACCATCAATTCTGTAATTTTTTTTCTTTTAATTAGGAAATTTTGTTTTTATTTCTAAAGATTTTCATTGACAGTATTAGAGTATTTTAATACTACCCTGAAGTGATTTTCAAAATAGCATATATATTTATTTCTAAACCTTCATCTTGTAAAGGACTCTTAAAGTAGACAACTTATGTCTGTAGAGCTACATATTTGATTTCTTGAGATATTAATGCAATTATGAAAACAAAAGAACAGAAGTAGTGTTTTGCACCAGACAGCACAAGTTGATAGCAGTGAATAATTTAGCCTGTCTATTGAGCCTTCTATAACAAAACCACTTCTGTCTAATATGCAAGTACTTAATTTAGAAAATAAAAAATATTTTCTGCAACATGATCAGCTACTTAGATGTATAGAGTATTTTCAGTGATCTAATTAACCTATCTAAAAAGTTTTGTTCTTATCCTTACAGTACTCAAAGGGTTAATGCAAAGCATTACATTAAATTAATTTTCTAATGCTAAAACTATTTTTTATGCTTCTATTACATTTTTTTCTTTTAATCACTAAATTAGCAAATATACTAGAATGCCATTCATTGACCTGTTTTTAAACCATAGACATGATAGTTTTCCTGTTCTACAGACAAGAATGCAATTTTCAGAAATTTACACTGATCTCTCAAATCAATGTTTTAAACTCTGAAATCACTGTCATATGAATTACCAAAAATACCTACATTATTAAAAAAGTTAAATTTTCACCACTTTTTTCATTACTATAAAAGGTTATTTTGTTTTGTAAATCCACTCTATAAATTAAATTAAATTGCAATGTAGCTCTAACATGTTTTTCTAAACAATGCTGATGTCAATTGGTGATAACCACAGATATATCAGATTAGGTCTCCTGTTGAAAATATTTTGAACCAAAACAGTGTTTCATACATTTAAAAATTGTTTGGTTTAAATTGAGATGTTTTATAGACCCATGCATTCTTCAGTGACAGTACACCAGCACATTTTACACATTTGTGAGCTAAAGGCAGAAACGCTGTACATCATGACTGTAAGTAAACAATTTAAAGTATATACTCAAGTTTTTAATGAAACATTTTAAAAGGGTGCACAAAGCATGTTACAGTACAATAATAAAATACAGAAATAGATAACTGAAAAGAGGGATTTTTTAAACTGTACCAACCCATCATAAATCATGTACCAACAACTTTTCACAAATATAAAACTTGTGAAAATTGGGCCCTGTGATTTAAAAAGTAATTTAACAACACCCATTCCCAACCGTGTTCACTATGTTATATGGGAGAAATGTCACTAAAATAATTATTTTGAATTCCACATCAAGATCAGGTAAAACCCCAAAATCATATGAGTTCTTATAATGTCTAACCTGCAGATACTTGCTACAGCTTTTTAGAGCTCTAAAAGAGTTAAGCAGACTTCATAGTTGATGTGGTAATTCAGCCACATGCTGCATGCTACATAATTTGGACTGAGGTATCCATATCTCTGGTCTTAAATCATTAACAGCACCCATCTATTAAAAAATAGCAAAGGTGTGCAAATCGATTCATATGAGTACATTTGATTAAAATTCCAGTAAACATAAAAGCAAAGCAGAAAATTCTCAAACCTGTAAGTATACACATCAGCTTACAGCAACTGAATTCCTTTAAATATTTGCTGAAGTGGGGAAAATATTATTTTATTTGAGAGAATGGTCAACTGATAAGCATAGAAATAAAAATTTCATTCAGTTATTGAATCAGGTATAGTTCCATTTTTTTGATAATTGCTATTAGAATACACGAAATACATTCTTTGTGTGAATATATTATTTTCTTTTTGCACTATATGAACAGTGAACAACTATTCAAAATGTCAGTCCGGAGATATTTAGGTCCAACCTCTTCTTAGCAATCTAGATTTACATTTTACAACAATACTTTTCTCTCAGCAACAACAAATCCAACATTCTACCAATAAAGGACTATGATAAGTAAACACTTAAGGTTTGTCAATACAAAATTTGAAATACACATCATACTACAATACTATAGCATAAAAACTTATGTTAAAAATGAAAAATGGTGAATAGTTCATTCTTTTTTACTTATTAAAATCATATAATGAAAGGGAGTAAATATTTATCATGGGTTATTTTTTAGGATTTTTGGTGAAGGGTGCTGATTTCTAAGGAAAAAATCATGACGGTGATATTTGGGGGAACAAAAACTATGAGGATTCAGTGCACAGATGAATTTAGAAATAAATGAACATAAACCTCATTTGAAATTTTTATGAAAAAATAACATTTTCATGAAAAAATTAACAGTTATTAAGAATAACAAAAATTACTAATCTTAGCTTCAGTTCTGTTTAAGGCACCATGTAATAGCCGAGGTACAACAATCCCTGATGTACATTCTTAAATGGCAGTGGTCCATCTAGCCACCTATTCAAATTCTATGCAATTGGAAATAAGTACAAGTGAGGTGTGCCAGTTATAGTACCTTATTAAAGTTTTGTAAAATTTTAAATTTACTTTAAGAATCAGGAAATATATTTTGAAAAGAAAATCATGCATTCTATAAATTATCATTTATGAGAGCAACAGATTGAATTAGTAGGAAAAGACTTGGAATAGAAGAAAGTCATCGAAATTGAATGTTTTCTTGTATGTCCAGTTCAGCATAAGTAGCATATACACTTTAAAAAATAAAAAATAAAGTGACTTCTTTTCAGGTTCAGTTTCTACAATACCACTCAACCACCAAAAGCATCTGTGCAGTGGTCCCAAATATAGAATCAGTAGTCTCCAAAACCAGAGGAACTGGCACGCAAATAAAATCTGGAGCTGTGGATTTTAAAGGGAACTTGTATTGTTTACATAGTGATCAGATAATTTGGTGTGCCTACAGTGTACACATTACTACATTTTTACAATTCTATCATTCTGCATTTTAAAGGCAGTGAAAACACTTCTTCCTTACAGAAAGAAAACAGTAGATCTTCCCAATCCTCCAGCATTATCATAAAAATACCCCCGAATGATCACAATTTTATCAAAATAGTGTCTTCTAGTTCTGTTCAATGAAAAGCATCTTTTATGACAAATTTGATGCATATGCAATCAAATGAGTATGCCTCCAGTAAAAATACAATAAAGTATTTCTTTTGATATTTTACAGAAGTGCACCTAATTAAAAACCCATATATATGAAATAATAATGACTTAATTAACATAATTTTTAAAACTATTTTAAAAAATGGTTACTTTAATTATAAGAGGACAAAAGCATTAACATTCAAAGCTTGGCAATAATTTTCCTTGACACTTGAAATGAGGAAAACTCATTGAGTAGCCAACATGAAATGATTTTGCTTAATTTTTTTTTTTTAATACCTGGCAACATACATACACCCATTTCATTTCACAACTGTAATAAAAGGTAATATTCAGCATAGCTAAAAATGTGATGTCAACTTTCAGACCGATTTTCTCCACCCCCACATTTAGTCCAGCATCAACAGAGCTAATGTAGTTGGGTGTAAGTGTGGTGCTTCAATATTAGACTGCAGTATATGTATTTCCAGTAGCACTGCATTGTCTGACAGTCTGAGTATTTGCAACAATGTGCTCATTATTAAGTGGGTTCAGGAGGTTCTGCTCTACTCCACTCTCAAGCGCTGGCTGCTGCACACAGCCCGCCCGATGCAGTTCTGTTTTCTCCCTCTTGTCCTGTGGCTCTCCATTTTCATCCGTGTCTTCTATTTCACTTTCAACTTCGCTGCCCTCATCTGCACAAATAAACAACCAAGAAAAATAGCACAAAAGGGAAAAATCTAAATACAAGGGCCTTTATTTTGCAAATAACATGAAGTATGAAAACACAGGGAAGCGTAGAAATGTGATAAAGTAGAAATTGAAAGTTTAAGATTTTACCGGGAGAAGTCAATAAATTCCACAGATAAATAGGTTAATGAACACTCTCTGATGTTATCTCATTTTATAGATAAGGAAACTGAACTGAAGAGAGATTGTGACTTGCCCCAAATCATACAACCAGTGTAAGAACTGAGAACAAACTAAGCCTACAGTTTACCAAGAGGACATAAACTCACATCTTACTAGATTCTTCAGTAACAATTAGCAAGTTATTTGGCAAAGACCCAATTCTGCCATCTTCACTTAACAAAATCATCATTCACTACAAATGTAGGTAGATTTATGCTGGAGCCGGTCCTCTTCAATATCTTCATTGATGATCTGGATGAGGGCATTGAGTGCACCCTCAGTAAGTTTGCAGATGACACCAAGTTAGGTGCGTGTGTCGATCTGCTCGAGGGTAGGAAGGCTCTGCAGGAGGCTCTGGATAGGCTGGACTGATGGGCTGAGGTCAACTGCATGAAGTTCAACAAGGCCAAGTGCCGGGTCCTGCACCTGGGGCGCAATAACCCCAAGCAGAGCTACAGGCTGGGAGATGAGTGGTTGGAGAGATGCCAGGCAGAGAAGGACCAGGGAGTGATGGTTGATAGTCGGCTGAATATGAGCCAGCAGAGTGCTCAGGTGGCCAAGAAGGCCAACAGCATCCTGGCCTGTATAAGAAACAGTGTGGCCAGCAGGGCTAGGGAGGTGATCGTCCCCCTGTACTCGGCTCTGGTGAGGCCGCACCTCGAGTACTGTGTTCAGTTTTGGGCCCCTCGCTACAAGAAGGACATGGAGGTGCTTGAGCGAGTCCAGAGAAAGGCTATGAAGCTGGTGAAGGGTCTGGAGAACAAGTCTTATGAGGAGCAGCTGAGGGAGCTGGGCTTGTTCAGCCTGGAGAAAAGGAGGCTCAGGGGCGACCTTATCGCTCTCTACAGGTACCTCAAGGGAGGCTGTAGCGAGGTGGGGGTTGGTCTGTTCTCCCACGTGCCTGGTGACAGGACGAGGGGGAATGGGCTAAAGTTGCGCCAGGGGAGGTTTAGGTTGGATGTTAGGAAGAACTTCTTTACCGAAAAGGTTGTTAGACATTGGAACGGGCTGCCCAGGGAAGTGGTGGAGTCACCATCCCTGGAGGTCTTTAAAAGACGTTTAGATGTAGAGCTTAGGGATATGGTTTAGTGGGGACTGTTAGTGTTAGGTCAGAGGTTGGACTTGATGATCTTGAGGTCTCTTCCAACCTAGAAATTCTGTGATTCTGTGATTCTGTGATATGTGCATGCTCATAATATTTTAATTTTTCCAACTGTCCATCTCCTTCAGCTCTCTCACAAGGATATACAGCTAAATTCTGGGTGAAATTTTGAAAATTTCTTATATAAATAATAAACTTTAATAAATATTTCCTTGTTAAGAACTTTATCTACAGCATTCTAGTTATTATTATATACTGTTTATCATGTATAGCATATTGTACACATATAATAGTAATATACACATCATTTAAATTATGATACAGCTTTAGATTCTGCATTACTATATTTTCAAAAAATAAGGACTTGTTTTCCTCCAAGACACACATTCGTTCTGTATAAAATTAAACATTTTAGAGAGTTGACTGCTTACCTTTATCCATATTTCCAGGGGATGTAGCATTTAAATCACCAAACTGCAAAATAAACAATAAAAAATGTAGATGCAGTCCTACACAAACATGACCTTAGATTATCTATGATGAAACCAATATTATGCTCCAATAGCTTGTGGCTAGTATGAAAATGCATACATGTGACTGCAGTCATGTCCATAGTATACCAGTTCATTTTCCATTCCACGTGAACCATTTATTATATGTCCACATCTGTCCATTTTGTAACACTTTAAAAGTACAATTTCTTGGTGATAACTCCTGAGATAATGTGAATTCTTAAGCAACTCTCACAAAAGGGGATGTACCTTTGAGTGATGAAAGCAAACCTGGGAACATCGTAACTTTAGGAAACAACAGGGAAATACTTGTGAGCTGTTCCAAAACAATTAGGAAGGGTTCCTCTGAAAAGTTGCTGCAACCGATAGCCCAGCTGAAGTGCCTGTACACCAATTCACAAAGCACGGGAAACAAGCAGAAACAAGCAGAAGGAAACAATGGTGCAATTAGAAAGTATGACCTGATTGCTATCACGGAAATGTGGTGGGATGGATCACATAACTGGAACAAGCTCTTCAGAAGAGATAGGCAGGGAAGGAGGGGTGGGGATGTTGCCCTCTATGTTATGGAAGGAATTGATTGTGAAGAGATGCCTCTGAGAAACAGCCATGGACTGGTTGAGAGCTTGTGGGTAAAAGTTAAGGACCAGACCAATAAAGGACACCTTGTGGTTGGGGTCTACTACAGGCCACCTGATCAAGGGGAGCCTGTGGATGAGGCATTCTTGCTTCAACTACATGAAGTGTCACACTCACATACTCTCATCCTGATGGGGGACTTCAACCACCCAGATGTCTGCTGGGAAAACTACACTGCAGGCTGTAAGCAATCCAGGAGATTCCTAATGTGTGTTGAGGATAACTTCCTGGTCCAGGTATTAGACAAACCAACCAGAGGAGAAGCGTTACTGGACCTAGTGCTTGCTAATGGAAACAAACTCATTAAAGAGGTCAAGACTGGAAGTAGCCTGGGTTGCAGTGACCACACCCTGGTTGAGATTGTGATCTCGAGGAATATGGGCCTGGCAAAGAACAAAGTCAGCATCCTGAACTTCTGAAGAGCAAACTTCAAGCTATTTAAAGACCTAGTGGACAAAACTCCTGGAACGCTGTCCTTATGGGCAAAGGAGATGAACGGAGTTGGTAACTCTTTAAGGATTTTTCCTTAGAGCACAAGAACTCTTCATCCCCCTGTGTAAGGAAGTGAGTAGGGAGGGCAGGAAACCGGGGTGGCTGTGCAAGAAAACTGAAGTGGAAGAAGGAAATGCACAGGCAGTGAAAGCAAGGACATGTGGCCTGGGAAGAGTACAGGGGTGCAGTCTGGATGTGCAGGGATGGGATCAGGAAAGCCAAGGCACAGATGGAACTGAGCTTGGCAAGGGATGCAAAGAATAACAAGAAGGAATTCTATAGGTACATTGTTTCCCATATGGCTTCTCATATCTCTCGTTTCCCTGAAGCTGTTGATGAGGGCTGGGGAAGCAAAGTCCCACCCACTGTAAGTGAAGAGCAGGTTTGAGACTACCTGATGAAACTGAACAGATACAAGGCTATGGGTCCCGATGACTGCATCCAGGTTTGGGGTCCCCGGCACAAGAAGGATGTGGATCTGTTCAAGTGGGTCCAGAGGAGGGCCACAAAGATGATCAGAAGGATGGAGCACCTCTCCTATGAAGAAAGGATGAGAGAGCTGGGGATTTTCAGCTTGAAGAAGAGAAGGCTCCTGGGAGACCTCATTGCAGCTTTTCAGTACTTAAAAGGGGCTTATAAAAAGATGGAGAGCAACTATTTTCTAGGGTAGATAATGGCAGGACAAGGGGGAATGGTTTTAAACTAAAAGAGGATAGATTTAGATTATATGTCAGGAGAAAATTCTTCACTCAGAGGGTAGTAAGGCACTGGAACAGGTTGCCCGGAGAGATTGTGGATGCCCCATCCCTGGAGGTGTTCAAGGCCAGGCTGGATGAGGCCCTGGGCAACCTGATCTAGTGGGTGGCATGGGCATCAGGCCCTGGGCAACCTGATCTAGGGGGGTTGGAACTAGATGATCTTTAAGGTCCCTTCCAACCCAAGCTGTTCTATGATTCTATGATATGAAAATTAAAGGTTAGGTGATCTACTGAAGAGAAGATGTCTGAGGTAAACTTCAGTTTACAAATACCATGGACACATGTAAGACAATGGTTCTAAGTTGAGACCACTCACCCATATGCTTGCTTACTTCCCCATCCCCCCACACCATGGGATGGGGGAGAAAATAGGAAAAATGGGAGTGAGAAAGCTCATGGGTGGAGATAAAAACAGGGAGACCACTTACTAATTACTGTTATGGGCAAAACATATTAGACTTGGGGAAAAATAATTTATTACTGATTAAAATAAATAATTACTGATTTGTGTAGTGGGAAACAAAAAAAAATTTACATGCTTAGGGAAAACATCTTTCCTCCCCATTTCCCCAGCTCAACTTCACTCCAAGCACTTCTCTTCTCCCTGTGTTCTTGCTGCATGTTACATTCAATCCCTTCACTGAGGCAATAGCTGGTGCAGGGAAGGTTGTGGTCATTACATAGCAGTTTCTCTCTGACACTCCTTCCTTCTCATGTTTTTTCTTTGTTCCAGCATGGGTTCTCCACAAGCTGAAATCTTGTCATGCAAATCTGCTTAGCATGCGTTCTCCACAGGTTGCAGTTCCTTTGGGAATTCCTCCATCTACTCTGAAGGTTCTCTATGGGCTGCAGGGAATATCTGCTCTGGGGTGGATCCTCCACAGGTTGCAGGGAATATTTGCTCCACCATGGAGCATCTCCTACTGCTCTGTTGTTTCTCACTCTCTTTTATTCCCTCCTCCTCTGCCTGTTCAGTTGGTATTTACTGCCCTTTCTTAAATATGTTTTCACAGAGGCACCCCGAACTTTGCTGATTGGATCAGCCTGTGATAGGTCCATTGCTGAGTGGACCTCCTGGACCTCCTGGACCTCAGCTGTGTCCAGCCCAGGGCAGCCCTTTACCTCTTCTCAGAGGCCACTCCTGCAGCCCAGTTCCAACCCCCACACCCCCCCACTACCAGAACCTTGCCACAAAGAAACAATACACGTGAACAGTACCATTTAAGCAAAACTAACTTCTGCACGAGCTACCCTTCTGAAGTTAGTACTCAGTTGTGTAAATATTTGTATTGGAATTAAGTGTGTGTAAATACATGTAAAAACATATCCTTAAAAACAAGTTTCCTATTAATCTCTTATTTTGTTATTGTCATATAAACTATTTAGTTTTCCAGAACTCAAGAATGTAGGTATCTACCTAACAGCTTGATCTGCTTTTTTTTTATGAACAAGCTCAATTGCAGAAAATTAGTGTTAGAAGTCATTTTTTTAGTACTGTAAAAAAAAAAATGAGCCAAGGAAGCATGGTTTAAGATATATAACTTTAGGAACCCAATTTTGAAGATGCCAAATCTATTTGAGATTCAATCTGCAGCAGTTATATTAAGTTATATTACAAAATATCCCATAGCTCCACTTAAACATTAAAAAAAATGTAGATGCGTATCCATCACTAAATATTGATCACTAAATCTACCAATCCATTATCTTGTATGGTATCTTACCTCTCCCATAACTGCGATAGGTGTCTCTCCTGTTGCCTGAGCAACACGATGTTCTACTAAGTAAAACATGTACTCATCATAAAGCAAGCGGATCAGATGAAAAGAGCCAAAGCTAGCAGCACTGCGTAAGGTTAAATCTCGAATCACCATTGAGCTATTTAAATATGGAAAGAAATATTTATGAATTAAATATCACAATTATTTCATAATTTATTAATATGCAGTGGAATATGCACTTCAAAAATACTATTTTTTTAAATTAATGCTAACCACAAACATCTGATTTATGATGTCTTCAGAAAGACATGTCCAGGAAAGCCAATTATTTGCTTCTCCCCTTTCTCTGAAAGCATTGTTGGACCCCACATTACACAACTAGAAGCGAAATTTTTAAAAAGACAGGAAGAGTTTTGTTTTGTTATATGCACAATTACCAATATATGAGCACATGTAAAAACTGACCACAGTGGAAGAAAGTTCTTTCTTAAAATTTTAAACAATACAACTGTATTAAGATTATTTAATTTTAAACAAAGTAGTCATTCAAAATATTATGCCTGGTGTGCTCATATTCCTAGTACTAAGGTGTTAATTGGTATTGCTTTTAAACTTGTAGAATATAAATAATGCAAAAATAAGTTTGTTTATATCTTAAAATAGACAAATACAGATTGTGGACAAAAACATCCATATGATACCTTCATAAAGTAGATGATACAGTGTATCATTTTGGAAAAAAAAAAAGTAGCTTTACTATGATAACTGCTACAGTAGCTGCTGACATGGGATTTTTTTTTAATGGGTTTTTACACACTAAAAAAGATTTTGTCTTCCCTAAATAATAAAAATCAAAATCGTGGTATTTTAAGTAATATTATTAAGGATATCATCTTTAAAATTATATAGCTATTCAACACAAATTGTTTCATAGGATGTTTCTAACTCAGGACAAAATTCTGTCCTGGTTTCAGTTAGGATAGAGTTAATTTTCCTCCCAGTAGCTGGTAGGGTGCTATGTTCTGGATTAGGATGAGAAGAGTGCTGATAACACGCTAATGTTTTAATTGTTGCAGAGCAATGCTTACACTAAGCCAAGGACTTTTCAGCTTCTCACTCTGTCCTGCCAGCGGGCAGGCTGGGGGTGCAGCAGGAGCTGGGAGGGGACAGACCCAGGACAGCTGACCCAAACTAGCCAAAGGGGTATTCCTTACCATATGATGTCATACTAAACAATATTTAGGGGTGGCTAGCTGGGGTGGGGGGGGCGGCTGCTCAGGGACAGGCTAGGCATCGGTCAGCGGGTGGTGAGCAATTGCATTGTGCATCACTTGTTTCGTACACGTTATTAGTAGTAGTACTATTATCATTATTATTATTATTATTACTTTCCTGTCTTAATAAACTGTCTTTATCTCAACTCACAGGCTTCACTTTCCCATTTCTCTCCTCCATCCCAGAGAGGAAGGGGGGAGGAGGAGCGAACGGCTGTGTGGTGTTTAGCTGCCGGCCGGGTTAAACCACAACAGTCCTTTTGGCGCCTAGCATGGGGCTCGAAGGGTTGAAATAACAACAGATCTGACCAGAGTGTATTAAGCTAAAATTGGTATAAGTATTGACCTGCTTAATAGTTGTTAGTCACAATGTTGATTGCTTTAATCTCAAATCTGCTGTGCCTGTTTTCCAAATTGAGTTTTATAGCATGCTACTTTCTGTATGTGATCCCTGTCGTGCTGTTTATCCTTTCCAGGTTCTGGTTTAAGATCGTCATGGTACTGTGCGGTATAACAATGGCTTATGATATGATGAAATTTCTGGTCATGACTCTAACCTGGTATTTGTACTCAGCCAAGTCGTTGACTCTATACTTTGGAAACCATATCTCGGATAGTATTAACAATTACACCTATTGCCTTTTTTCATCAGGGAGCCAATCTGTGGAGGGGACAGGGGGAGATACTTTTTCCTACTTGTTTACTCTCCCTTTCTCCTTCACCGCCAACTTATCCTCTGAGCTACTACGATAGTTCTTCAAGATTTTGAATATCCTTGGGATACTCAGTTCTTGGGATACATGTTCTTGTTGTTATGTCTCCTGAATGTGCCTCAGATTTTGTGATTTCTAACCTCATTACATTTGCACAAGACTTAAAATAATATACAAGGATTACTTCATCCACTATTGAGTTACACATAGTCTCAATTTTGATATTAACATCACTAATTTTTTTGGAAAAAGGAAACAGCTCTTCAGACTATTGTCTGAAGTTTTTTTTTTTTTTTTTTAATTTTGTCAACATTATTACAGTATACATTTCAGAAAATAATAAAATAGCTAAAATAATTTAGAAGACTAGTAAAAACTACCTGTAGAAAGACCATTTTAAAAGAAATTGTCGTGCTGCTTTAGGAAAGCTGGGTCTTCCTTCATATGGTTTCAATGCTTGCATCATTACATTATCAAGCCAGGCAGCCCACTGCTCCAGAGTGCTCTGCTGCTGTAGAATCATCTTGAAATCTGTTTCTACTCTTTGAACTATACTGTCATCACACTGACACACCCAGGAAGCCTGCTCCTGTTACAACACATGGCAAACATGAAAACAAAAGACAAATTATTCTTAAAGACTGAACAATTAAATGAAAAGGATTAAATACACTTCTTAGCCAAACTAATGAATATTTTTATTTTCACGTCTTTCAATTTTGTTGAAAGAAAATAAGAGCAAGCAACCTGAAGTATGAAAATGGGCATCAAATAAAGCACACACAATGGAAAAATGCAAATACATTGCAATGGTCCATACTGGTTTTCATGGAAGAATTTTCAACTTCTTTCATTCATAGTTTTTCTAGTAAAAAATTCAGAAATTGTCAGGCTTGGGACTACAAGAACAAGTAGTGGAAAGGGCAGTCAAATGGAAGCTGAGAGAGTAAGAAACAAAGAGGAAACAAAACCAAAGTAACATGTTTTCTATTGCTTTGAAGCAGTTATTATTCAATCTTCAAATATTTTTTTTTAGATTTTTAAGCACCTCACTTGAAAAGATATTTGTTTATTAGGCAAAAAGTGGGGTTGTTGTGTTTATCTGTAGGCTGTAATATGTAGAATAGAATAGAATAGAATAGAATAGAATAGAATAGAATAGAATAGAATAGAATAGTTCAGTTGGAAGGGACCTACAAAGACCATCTAGTCCAACTGCCTGACCTCTTCAGGGCTAACCAAAAGCTAAAGCATATATATGAGGGGATTGTCAAAATGCCTCTTGAACACCAACAGGCATGGGGCATCAACCACCTCTCTAGGAAGCCTGTTTCAGTGTTTGATCACTTTCACAGTAAAGATTGTTTTTCCTAATATCCAGTCTGAATATCCCCTGGCACAACTTTGTGCCATTCCTGCGCATCCTGTCATCAGTTACCAGGGAGAAGAGACAGGTACCTCCCTCTCCATTTCCCCTCCTCAGGAACTTATAGAGAGCAATGAGGTCACCTCTTAGCCTTCTTTTCTCCAGACTAGATAACCTAAGTGACCTCAGCCTTACTTAGCCCACATTAATTAATATGTAATACAAATAGCCTACAAATGGACAAACACAGCCCATGTACATTAATGAGAAAATCACAGTATTATCATGTAATGTGATTGTATTACATTTTTTAGTTTAAATAAGACACTTCTGCTGGACCTGTAGCCCATGGAAAGGAACCCATGCAAGAGCAGCTGATCTGGTGGGAGCTGCCACCCATGGGGGACCCATATTAGAGCAGTTTGCTCCTGAAGGATGGACCCTGTGGTACAGACCAATACTGGAGCAGTTATTGAAGAGCTGTTGTCTGTGGGGAGCCCATATAGGATCAGCTGGGAAGCACTGCATCCCATGGGAAGGATCCCATGTTGGAGCAGGCGTAGCCAATGACCATGAAGGAGCAATGGAGACAAAGTGCTATGGACTGACTGCAACCCCCATTCCCCGTTTTGATGAGACACTTGGGGGGAGGACGTAGAAGGATGGGGGGGAAAATGTTTTTAGTTTGCTTTTAGCTTCTCACTTTTCTAGTCTGCTATTGATAGACAATAAATTATATTAATGTCTCTATAAATATATATTATCTATTATATATATATTATATATAATAGTCTGTTTTGCCTGTGAGCAGTTGTGACGGAATTCAGCTGTGTAGCAGGGAAAAACCACCACACTGGACCATGTCAATTAGTTGAGCAACAGGAGAAAAAGCTGTTGTTTCTTCTAAGGAAAATCATACAATCATTTAGGTTGGAAAAAACCTCTAAGATCATTGAGTCCAACCATTGGATAGCACTGCAAAGTCTACCTCTAAACCATGTCCCTAAGCACCACATCTACACATCTTTTAAATACCTCCGGGGATGGTAACTTAATCACTTCCCTGGGCAAATTTTACCAATGCCTTACAACCCTTTCAATTAAGAAAATTTTGCTAATATCCAACCCAAACATCACCTGGCACAACTTAAGGCCATTTCCTCTTGTCTTATCACTTGGTGCTTGGGAGAAGAGACCAATCCCCACCTCACTATATCCTCCTTAAAGGTAACTGTAGAGCACAATAAGGTCTCCCCTGAGTCTCCTCTTCTCCATGCTAAACAACCCCAGCTCCCTCAGCCGCTCCTCATAAGACTTGTTCTCTAGACCTTTCACCAGCTTCACAGCCCTTCTTTGGACACTCTCCAGCACCTCGATGTCCTTCTTGTAGTGAGGGGCCCAAAACTGAACACAGTACTCAAGGTGTGGCCTCACCAGAGCCGAGTACAGGGAGATAATCACTTTCCTAGTCCTGCTGCCCACACTATTTCTGATACAAGTCGGGATACTGTTTGCCTTCTTGGCCACCTGAGCACACTGCTGGCTCATATTCAACCAGCTATTGACCAATACTCCCAGGTCCTTTTCTGCCAGGCAGCTTTCCAGCCACTCTTCCCCAGGCCTGTAACATTGCACGGAACTGTTGTGACTTATGTATAGGACTCGGCACTTAGCCTTGTTGGACCTCATACAGTTGGCCTCAGCTCATAGATCTGGACTATCCAGATCCCTCTGTAGAGCCTTCCTACCCTCAAGCAGATCAAGACTC
Organism: Oxyura jamaicensis; assembly: GCF_011077185.1. NCBI lineage: Eukaryota > Metazoa > Chordata > Aves > Anseriformes > Anatidae > Oxyura > Oxyura jamaicensis. The sequence continues at coordinate 66,757 of NW_023310524.1, read as the reverse complement.
CCGCCTAACTTGGTGTCATCTGCAAACTTACTGAGGGTGCACTCAGTCCCCTCATCTAGATCATTGATAAAGATATCAAAGAGAACTGAACGCAATACTTAGCCCTGGGAGGGCACTACTTGTGACTGGCTGCCAACTAGATTTAACTCCATTCATCATTACTCTTTGGGCCTGGTGACCCAGACAGCTTTTTACCCAGCGAAGCGTATACCCATCCAAGCTATGAGCAGACAGTTTCTTTAGGAGAATGCTGTGGGAAACTGTCAAAAGCTTTACTAAATCTAGGTAGACAACATCCACAGACCTTCCCTCATCCACTAAGCAGATCACCTTGTCATAGAAGGAGATCAGGTTAATCAGGCAGGACCTGTCTTTCATAAACCCATGATGACTGGGCCTGACCACCTGGTTGTCCTGTATGCATTGCATGATGGCACTCAAAATGATGTGCTCCTTAACCTTCCCCAGCACTAAGGTCAGACTGACAGGCTTGTAGTTTCCCGGATCCTCCTTCTGGCCCTTCTTGTAGATGGACACCACATTTGCTAGCTGCCAGTCGACTGGGACCTCCCCAAATAGCCAGGACTGCTGATAAATGATGGCTTGGTGAACACTTCTGCCAGCTCCCTCAGTACTTAGGGATTCACTTAGGTTGGATCCCATCTGGCCCCATAGACTTGTTTGTGTCTTAAGTGGTACAGCAGGTTGCTAACCATTTCCTCTTGGATTATGGGGGCTTCATTCAGCTCCCTGTCCCTATCTTCCAGCTCAGGGGGCTGGGTACCCAGAGAACATCTGGTCTTACTACTAAAAACTGAGACAAAGAAGGCATTAAAGACCTCAGCCTTTCCTCATCCTTTGTCCCTGTTGCCCCCCCCCCCCCCAACATCCAATAAAGGAGGGAGATTCTTCTTAGTCTTCCTTTTGTTCCAGTGGGACTTTGGCCCTTCTAACTTTCTCCTTGCATAGCCTCATGACATCTTTATAGTCCTCCTGAGTGGCCTGACCCTTCTTCCAAAGGTTATAAACCCCCTTTTTCTTCCTGAGCTCTAGCCCCAGCTCTCTGTTCAGCCAGGCTGGTCTTCCTTGACGGCTCATCTTTCGGTACATGGGGATAATATGTCCCTGTAACTTTAAGATTTCCTTCTTGAAGAGTGTCCAGCCTTCCCAGGCTCCTTAGTCCTTCATGGTTGCCTCCCAAGGGACTCAGCCAACCAGTTTCCTAAACAAGCCAAAGTCTGCCCTCTGGAAGTCCAGGACGGCAGTTCTGCGAATTCCCCCTCCTTACTTTTCCAAGAATCAAAAACTCTATTTATTCATGATCACTATATGCCCAAGACAGCCTCTAACCTTCACATCACTCACAAGTCCTTCTCTGATCACAAGCAAAATGTCCATTGGGACACCTTCCCTAGTTGGCTCACTCATCAACTGTGTCGGGAAGATATCTTCCACATACATAGAATCATAGAATTATAAAGGTTGGAAAAGACCTCCCAGATCATCTGGTCCAACCATCCCGCTACCACCAATATCACCCACTAAACCATGTCCCTAGGCACCACGTCCAACCTTTCCTTAAACACCCCCAGGGACACTGACTCCACCACCTCCATGGGCAACCCGTTCCTATACCTGACTACTCACTCTGAGAAGAAATGTCTTCTAATTTCTAACCCAAACATCCCCTGGCACAACTTGAGACCATTCCTTCTTGTCCTATCACTAGTTATCTGCGAGAAGAGGCCAATTCCCAGCTCCCCACAACTTCCTCTCATGTAGTTGTAGAGAGCAATAAGGTCTCCCCTGAGACTCCTCTTCTCCAGTATGTGATAAATGATAAAATTCCAAATAGGATTTTAATCAAAGTTTGTGATTTATTAAGTAAATAGAGGCAAGCAAACAGCGCTGGGTGCGTCGGGAGTCTCTGCTCCACCAGGACGCACACCTATTAAATCAGGTGGTTGATTTCTATACTACTAGACTAATACATATTTATCACTATTCCTAGAAAAGGCAGGGTTATTATAATTAGTTCCCAGAATCCGGACCCTCTCTGGGCGCATGTGTATCAGTCTCTGGTGGTCTTTCTAGGGGTCTCTTGTGCTGAGACTCGTAGCCTCCCAAGCTTTGTCTTTTGGTTGTCCTTCAGCTCCCCCCTTTCTCCTTATTTGGTGGATCCCTTTGCCAGACATCAGAGACTTGGGCAGCGTCTCATGCAGAAATCAGCAGTTTCCGAAAAAAAAACTTCTTGGTCCTCTTATCTCTCAGACTCGAGTCTCAGTGTTCGTCCTTCAAGCCCTTTATTTACACAAATTGCTAGACCTTTAGTTAGCACAATACAAGAACTATGTACACTAACCACTCTGTTTTTCTTAGACAGAAAGTTACATTTCATCATGCGGCCCTAGCATTGTTTCATCCTGACACGAATCAAATGAAACACATTTCACAAGTATAAACAACCCCAACCCCAATTCCCTCAGCCGCTCCTCATAAGACTTGTTCTCTAGACCTTTCACCAGCTTCACAGCCTGGACATGCTCCAGGGCCTCGATGCCCTTCTGGTAGTGAGGGGCCCAAAACAGAACACAGTACTTGAGGTGCAGCCTCACAAGAGCAGAGTACAGGGGGACAATCACCTCCCTGGTCCTGCTGGCTACACTATTCCTGATACAAGCCAGGAAGCCATTGGCCTTCTTGGCCACCTGGGCACACTGCCAGCTACTGTTCAGGTGAGCATCGACCAACACTCCAGATCCTTTTCCTCTGCAGAGCCTTTCCAGCCACTATGCCCCAAGCCTGTAGCACTGCATGCCGTTGTTGTGGTCAAAGTGCAGGACCTGGCACTTAGCCATGTGTCCTGATTTCAGTTAGGACAGAGTTATTTTTTTTTCCTCCTAGTAGCTGCTAGGGTGCTATGTCTTGGGTTAGGATGAGAAGAGTGCTGATAACAAGCTGATGTTTTAATTGTTGCAGAGCAATGCTTACAATAAGCCAAGGATTTTTCAGCTTCTTGCTCTGTCCTGCCAGCGGGCAGGCTAGCGGTACAGCAAGAGCTGGAAGGGGACAGACCCAGGACAGCTGACCCAAACTGGCCAAAGGGGTATTCCATACCATCTGACGTCATGCTGAACAATATATAGGGGTGGCTAGCCGGGGTGGGGGGGGCGGCTGCTCGAGGATAGGCTTGGCATCGGTCAGCGGGTGGTGAGCAATTGTATTGTGCATCACTTGTTTCTTAAACACTATTATGATTATTATTATTATTTCCTATCTTAATAAGCTGTCTTTATCTCAACTCACAGGCTTCACTTTCCCATTTCTTTCCCCCATCCCAGAGAGGGAGGGGGGAGGGTGAGCGAACAGCTGTGTGGTGTTTAGCTGCCGGCCGGTTTAAGCCACAACAGTCCTTTTTGGTGCCCAACGTGGGGCACAGAGGGTTGAGATAACAACAGATCTGACCAGAGTGTGTTAAACTAAAATTGGTATAAGTATTAGACCTGCTTAATAGTTGACAGTCACAGTATTGATTGCTTTAATCTCAAATCTGCTGTGCCTGTTTTCCAAATTGAGTTTTATAGAACGTTACTTTCTGTATGTGATCCCTGTTGTGCTGTTTATCCTTTTCGGGCCCTGGTTTAAGATCATCATGGCTTATGATATGATGAAATTTCTGGTCATGACACTAACCTGGTATTTGTACTCAGCACTGTCGTCGACTCTGTACTTTGGAAACCATATCTCGGGAACTATTAACAATTACACAGGGGACAGGGAAAGATATTTTTCCCTACTTGTTCATTCTCCCTTTCTCCTTCATCAGCCTCTTATCCTCTGAGCTAGTTACAATATTTCTCCAAGATATTGAATATCCTTGGGATACTCAGACCAGCATGTTCTTGTTGTTATGTCTCCTGAATGCGCTTCAGGTTTTGTTTAAGGTTAAACAACTACTTAGGAATCTCATGCAGAGATCTGTCCTGAGGCAGGATAGTTGTGAGTGGCAGGGAGTGTGGGAGGATATGGGCAGGTGGCTAGAGCAGTGGGCACCTCCAATGTTTTGGAAATTCACCCCTGAACAGCTGCAAAATATTTAAAAACTGGTAGAATTCTTGCAAAAAGAGTGTCATGACTCTGGCAGTTCCAAAGTGACACAACTCACTGTAGCGTGTTGGGACCTGGCCTATCGAGCTGCAATTGATGCTACTATCAACCTAGTGAAAGACCCTGTGGCCACTCCAAGTCCTGTGACAGGCCCAACGGCCACACCAACCCCTAGGATAGACCCTGCAGCCGCTCCAGTTCCAGCTCCTGCAGCCGCTCCAGTTCGAGCTCCTGCAGCCGCTCCAGCTCCTGCATCCTCTCCAGCTCCAGCACCTGCAGCCGCTCCAGTTCCAGCTCCTGCAGCCGCTCCAGTTCCAGCTCCTGCAGCCACTCCAGCTCCTGTGGCTGGGCCAGAGAAACGAGCCGTAGCAGTGCAAGTTGCCCCTGCAGAGGGTGTTCCAATTCCTGTGGCAGACCCTGTGGCTGAGTCAGAGAAACGAGCTGTAGCAGTACAAGTTGCCCCTGTAGACAAGGTGAACAAATGGTCTAGAGACTCAGGTCGTTTAGAAGGCAGAGAGTCTTCTGCTAGGTGTAGGTATGGAGAAGACGAGGCTGGGCCATCAGGGATGCAGGAGGATGAAGATGAGGATGTTGAAAAATCAACAGTAACTACCTGAAACCTATACCAGCGTGAGCTAGAAGATGTACGATAAGTTTTTGGTCGCTGCATAGGTGAGCAGCTTGTCACCTGGCTGCTCCGGTGCTGGGATACCGGAGCCAATTGTGTGGAATTAGAGGGCAAGGAAGCCAGGCGGCTGGGATCCCTTGCTAGAGATGCAGGCATTGACAAAGCAATTGCAGATGGAGCACGATCTCACAGCCTCTGGAGGCGTCTCCTGTCAGCTGTGAGGGAAAGGTATCGCTTCAAAGAAGAACTTGTATGTCTACCAAGCAAAGGGAACACTCTGGAGAAGGGAATCCAGTACCTGAGGGAATTAGCTGTACCTAGACAACGAATGAACATCCACAGATCCAGATAAAGTCAAGTGTACATGACCCATGTGGCGGAAGTTTGTACGGCATGCACCATCATCATATGCCAGCTCATTGGTAATAATGGCCTGGAAAGAGGATGAGGAACCCACAGTGAATGAAGTGGCTAAACAACTCTGGTAGTACAAAGAAATTCTCTCCTCTTCCTTACAGGCCTCTGTCTCGGCTGTGGAGAAACTTTCTGAAAGCATCCATCAACTAAAAGAGAATATTTTGGAGAAACTTTCTGAAAAGGTCCACCACCTCGAAAAGAGTTTATTTTCCTCCCCTCCTGTACAAACCAGTGTCTCCGCTATTAGGGGTAAGCGTTCATCTGTGCAAGGAAGACGATATGGTGGATACACACCCCGTGCTATCCTGTGGTTTTACCTATGTGACCATGGAGAGGACATGAGAAAATGGGATGGAAAATCTACCTCGATCCTGGAGGCACGGGTATGTGAGTTGCAAGGAAAAACAATCGGGAAAAAAGGGGTTCTCTGAAAAGGTTGCTGCTCCAACTTCCAGCAGGCAGTCCTTTAAACACAGGAATGAAGATTCTGACGAGGATTAGAGGGGCCCTGCCTCCAGCCAGGGGGAGGAAAGGGACAATCGAGTTTATTGGACTGTGTGGTTTCAGTGGCCTGGCATGTCAGACGCACAGAAGTATAAGGCTTTAGTAGACACCGGTGCACAATGTACTCTAATGCGATCAAGCTATAAAGGGCCAGAAGCCATCAGTATTTATGGAGTGACGGGGGGATCCCAGCAGTTAACTATATTGGAGGATGAAGTGAGTCTAACTGGGAATGAGTGGCAAAAACATGGTATTGTGACTGGCCCGGATGCTCCGTGCATCCTTGGCATAGACTATCGTAGAAGAGGATATTTCAAGGACCCAAAAGTGTTCCAGTGGGCTTTTGGCATAGCTGCCTTAGAGACAGAGGGCATTAAACAGTTGTCTACCTTGCCCGGTCTCTCAGAGGACCCTTTTGTTGTGGGGCTGCTGAGGGTCGAAGAACAACAAGTGCCAATTGCTACCACAACTGTGCACCGGCAGCAATATCACACCGACCGAGACTCCCTGATTCCCATCCATGAGGTAATTCATCAACTGGAGAGCCAAGGAGTGATTAGCAAGACTCATTCACCTTTTAATAGTCCCATATGGCCAGTGAGAAAGTCTAACGGTGAGTGGAGGCTAATAGTGGACTATCGTGGCCTGAATGAGGTCACACCACCACTGAGTGCTGCAGTGCCAGACATGTTAGAACTCCAGTACGAACTGGAATCAAAGGCAGCCAAGTGGTATGCCACAATTGATATCGTTAATGCATTTTTCTTCATCCCTCTAGCAGCAGAGTGCAGGCCTTTACTTGGAGGGGAGTCCAATATACTTGGAATCGGCTGCCCCAGGGGTGGAAACATAGCCCTACAATTTGCCATGGACTGATCCAGTGGGATAGAGAATTCGATATTGGTGCCTCTATTTGAATTATTAAAGGGAGATACTGATATTAATGCCCCAAGGCAATGGATTGAGGAGGCTCATAAAGCATTGCAAATGGTTAACGAAAGAATCTCGGCACAGCAACACCACCTCCTTAGTGAGAACCTCCCCCTTCAATTATATATTTGTAATCAAGAACAACAAACAGTAGCTATTATTGGGCAATAGGATCCCTGCCGTAAGGACACCTTAGTGGTCCTGGAATGGGTCTTTTTACCCCATCAACCCTGAAAAGTTATTGCAACGTGATTGGAAATGTTCGCCATCCTAATAAAGAAAGGACATGAGAAAATAGCTGAATTAGCAGGAGAAGAGCCCAATCTGATTATAATTCCCATAGTAAAAGACTATTTAACCTGGTGTTTGCAGAACACTTTAGAGCTCCAAATAGCGTTGACAGGATTTGACAGACAGGTTGATACCCACCATCCACCTCATAAAATGTTCTCCTTTTATAATAATATAAAAATTGAAGAGCAGCTGTTGTGCCGACGGCAACCAATGAATGGGCGGACAGTCTTTACAGATGGGTCTGGAAAAACAGGTGAAGCTGTAGTAACTTGGGAAGAATGTGGAAAGTGGCACCACCAAATTGAGCAGATCCAAGGTTCTCCACAGATACTTGAATTACATGCTATTATAATGGCTTTTAAGTGCTGGCCAACAGTACCTTTGAACATTGTATCGGACTCACAATATGCTGTAGGTGTCGCTCAGTGCATTGAGAGGGCACATTTGAGACATATCCCAAAGGAAAACTTGTTTCTAAAATTTAAGGAGCTGTTATTTTTGGTAGAGCAGCAAGTGCACCCGTCTTGTATTATTCACATGCAGAGCCACACCATGTTACCTGGTATTTTTGCAGAGGGTAACGCACGCACTGACCGGCTAACTAATATGACCCTGACTGCCCCGGTGCCTAAGGTGCTGGAGCAAGCACCGTTATCCCTTTCTTTTTTCCATCAATCCGCCAAAGTCTTGGTGAAACAATTTGCTATATCGATCACTGACGCCAAATTGATTGTCCAAACATGTTGTGATTGTCAACAACATGTTTTGACCCCGTCTTTAATGGTAAACCATAGAGGTCTACGGTCCTTACAGTTATGGCAGACAGACATAACGCATATTCCAGAATTTGGTCACTTGAAATATGTTAACATATCAGTAGATACTTTCTCTCATGCTATTTGGGCGACAGTTGCGGTGGGTGAAACTAGTCGCCATGTCCAGGCTTACTTCCACGTTGCTTTCACAATTCTAGACATCCCAAAGGAAATGAAACCTGACAATGGCACCGCCTATGGTAGTCAGTCCCTTCACAGGAATTCCTCATTCCCCCATGGGTCAAGCCACTGTAGAGCGCACACATCGCACCTTGAAAACACTGCTAAATAAACAAAATGGGGGAGACACCCAGGAAACACCACAGAACAGGTTGGGAAAGGCACTTTACGTAATGAATCACCTAGCATTACCATTTCCTCACAAAGAGGTACCACCCATAGTAAAACATTATGAAAATATGAATTGCACGATGTCACAGGTGCCAGAATCAGAGTAATGGTAAAAAAATTAAACACAGGTCTTTGGGAGGGACCCCAGCCTCTAATAACTTGGGGTCGAGGGTATGCTTGTGTCTCCACAGGTCACGGACCAAGATGGGTACCAGCAAGGGGAGTAAAGCCATGGTTGGCCTCCTCCTCACAATCGCCGCTGTCATCGGTTATTGCCAGCCCTGGGTCTCCATCCAACCACACTGCAACATCTGGGTCACCCTTGCCAACATGACAGGACAAGAATCGATGTACCTGTCCCTGGCTAGTGCTAACGACCCGTTTACGACATGCCTGGTGGGGATCCCGGGAGATAACAGAGTGGACTGAAATAAGCAGCCAGACAGGCAGCGGACAACAACTGGCAATAAAGAATGGAAGAGTCGCGGTAGACAACTGGGATGGGTGGACTGTCTACTTACCGCAAGCATCCCTAGAGCCACAGGAATTAGATATCCTGGGAAGTGTAACAGCAACAGCATGTGTAAGGTTCAATTACACAGGCAAAAACCAAACCATGAAACAAATCATCAACACCACACTTGCTCCTTATCGCAATGCATCTCTTTGGTGTAATTATACGTCCAACAACAAATCACGTTCCAGAAATGCCCCTTTGGCATTGCCCTCAGGATTTTTTTTTGGTTTGTGGCGATTGGGCATGGCAGGGCATTCCACCTCATTTATATGGGAGGTCCATGTACCATTGGATGTCTCACCTTATGAACACTCAATATGCTGATGATTGTAAACATTACCAGAATTTACAAGACGCAGAAACGTAGTGTAGAGGCCTATGCAGAAGGCTGCAATGATGAGCTTGATTTCTGGCAAGCTGACAAAGCTATAATAGCATCATTCCTTGCGCCAGGAGCAGCTCTGCTCGGCTGTGGGATCGACTGTGGAGTGGACGCCCCTAGGTGCACCCCGAGCATTTTCCTCGGAGGGGTCTCCACTCTCAGCCGCTCACCGTGGGAATAGACAAGGACCTCCTGAAGCCGCGGACAAACAGTATGTTTTACAGTACAGGAAGGGCCTGTAAGTCATATGCGTGGATGGGGCAGCTGGTAAATTGTGCAGAGATGTTTGGCGTGCAGCACAGTCCCCGTAAGGGAGGAGGGTACCCTACAGCCTGACTGATAGAGTGGTCAAGGGGATTTGCTGACCGATAGAGCGGCCTCTAGCGATCCTATGAGTAGATCGAGCAAATCTGAGGTTACCGCTGCATCCCAGTTTTGGGAGCCAGAATGGACCTGCTAATGACTATATAAGAAGCAGGAGAAGGGTAATCAGCCATCTTAAATTTGTGACAAGGTTACCTGGGTAATGTTTGCAGCTGCTTGAGGTCTACTAACTGGAGTGTTAATAATTTTATGTCTTATTTGTAGATGTCTGGGTATCTCATGTGGAAAGCATTTGTGTAAGTGTATGTGTTTGAGACAAAGTATTGTTGTGAAGTGAGTTACTCCACAAGGAACACGGCCAGAGATGATACAAACAATTTTGCTTATTGTTTTAAGTGATATATTCTTGTGGTATGAATGAGAAGTGCAAGGGGCCTCTTTGCGTGATTGCATGATTGTGCTGTGAGAGTGAGATGCGGCATTGCTGCGAAGCAACATCCCTAGCGCTTAGTGGCTTGTTGACTGATGTAGATTCTATTAGGCAAGCTACTTTACAAAACTGAGCTGCTATCGATTTTTTGCTTTTAACACAAGGGCATGGTTGTGAAGAATTTGAAGGTATGTGTTGCATAAATCTTTGTGTTGCATAATCCTCAGACGGTTTACCAACAAATTAAGCAACTCAAGGAACTAACAGGGAAGTTAAAAACAAGCTCATTAGGACTTGATATGTGGCTAAGCGACCTAGGCATCGCGGGTTGGTTAAGGGAATTAGTCAAGATGGCAATAGTAATTCTGCTTGTGATTTTCACTCTGTTGCTTATTGTACCTTGCTTATTGCAATGTATGTTCTTTGATAGAAAAATCTATAAAAAGTTTTTGGTTGAAAATAAAAAAGGGGGAATTGAGGGGAAGGTAGCCTTGCGCTGTTTGACACATCCCTGAACTAGAGATAATGAAGAAGTAAGCGGTAGAAACAAAAACTTGAGCAAGGTTGAGATAAATAACTTGGCTGTAGTGTTAAAGATGAGCTTTGCGCAGTGGCCAATTGCTGGCTGGCTTGAGGTGCGTGTCTGAGGGTCTCTGACCAATTGTATGACAGATTCAGGCACGTGAACAGTGTTTGAGGCTATGGGGAAAGTATATGTAGTGGAGAAAAATTGTAATAAATGTCTCTTGTTCAAGAGCCATCAGGAGTCCGTGTCTTTCATCCCTTCGTCCCACCAAAGCTCTGTCTGGGAAGCTGTGTCAGTTGTGGTGAGTGCAGAGCTTAGAGAGGCCATGTGCTGGGTGGATACCATCACTCCCTGGTCGAGCTGGCAAAGCTCCCGCACAAACTGCCATGCAAACTGTGGTGCCACACCACACCCTGGCTGACACACCACACCTTTATTGCCGCACTCCTGGTCACTCATGCTCCCTAGGGGCTGCCTTTGTACTTGTGGGGGGGTGGGGGGATGGCCACCACTGCTCCTGGCCCCACCCAAGCCTTGCCAGCTGCTCTTGTGAGGGCTGCCAGCTCCTGGCAGTTCTCTCCACTCCCATGGCTCTCTCCACTCCCTGGGGTTTCCTCAATGCAGGAACCCCACTGCATGGAGGAAGGAAGAGGTAAAAGGGAAACCTTTTTTTAAACCTAATGAAACATAATAAATTAATCTTTTACAGATTACTGGAAACTAGTACTAACCAGTTACTTAGGAAAGGTGGGAAATTTAAACACAAACAATTGAAGAAAGTATATTAATGACATCGTCTTTGAAATAAAAATTAATTTAATGAAACAATCACTACTAGAAATAGTACTGTTTGATTAATATTTTTAATGGAAGATCAAAAGCTATGCTACTGTCCAAGATTTCATATTTATGCATCATTCATGATGTCCATTCTAAGACCACATATACTCTTTACTTTTATTTGCACCAAATGAAAACTGGCAGAATGTATGGTCTGAAAGATAAGAAGTCTTCAGAGACAATGGAAACAGGTAATGGCTCTGAGCTTCTACTTAAGGCTAAAGTGTAAGCTGGTAAGTTTCAACTGAATCACTGCATATACAAAAATCAGGAAAATGTTCTCACTTTGCTTTATTGATGGAATAATAAGAAATAGCAACAACAACAAAAAAAAAAAAAAGGGGGAAATGCATTTTTTTAAAAGTCTGTTGTTTAAAGCCAGAGTTTACCTGGACATTGGCAAAATCAACACGGTTGAGATCACTGAGCATCTGGTTGATCTGAGAAGTGTTCTGAAGCACAGCCCGAGCTGCCTGAGCCAGGTGATTAAGAGATGTGTATCTTCGCAGAGTCTGGGCAAAGGCACTTACAGTGGCAACCTATGAAAAAAATCCATTTATCTCAGATCAGCTCTCAGATATTGCAATTCACATATAATACAACGAATACAGTTTTTCCTATTCTTTTTTTTATGCAAAAGAAAATGATTTCCAATCCTGTGTTTCATGTTTGAAATTCAACTTAAATGACACTTAGCATAGAAGTTAAAATGTTGCTACTTTTAGATTTTAAATGACATTCAGTGTACATTTGCATAAAGTAATGAAAAGTGCAGTAAGCTTTGTTTACCTTGGTTTCTATCATTCTCTGTGGAATATTGTTCATAGCACTGGAAAGCCAACCTTCAAGGCTTTTTGCAAAATTGCGAATGGCTTGGGTCAAGGCACCTAAACATTAAAGAACAAAAATACAGTGAAAAAGGTAGCAAGTTAACTCTCTTGAAATCGCTTGTATCCTCAGTATTTAAATATTCCACACTGAGATCTGCTGCATTTGTTGGCTCAGAGACTTATCCAATCTAGTTTTGGATCCCTCCCAATACAAAGAAGGATGTTGATAAACTGGAGCAAGTTCAGCAGAGGGCCATCAACATGATCAGGTAGCTGGAGCACATCCCCTATGAGGAGAGACTGAGAGAACTAGGCTTGTTCAGCCTGAGCAAGAGAAGGTTTTGGGGAGCCTAATAGCAGCCTTTCAATACCTACAAGGTCATCAAGAAGATGAAATAAGTTTCTTCACAATGATGCATGGCAGGGGGGTGATACACACCAGGCATAAATTGAAAAAAGAGAGGTCCTGACCTGAAATAAGATTTTTTTTCATGGTGAAGACAGTCAAGCAGTGCAACAGGTTGCGCAGAGAGTTTTGTGTAGTCTCTGTCCCTGGACGTTTACAAGACCCAAATGGATAAAGTTCTGAGCAATCTGGTCTGAATTCAGCATTGACCATCCTTGAGCAGAAGGTTGGACTGGAGACCTCCTGAGGTCTCTTCCAACATGAATTATTATTTAGGTTTTGATTTAACAAGCACAACTGACCATTTCAACTAAGACCCTTTCGAGAAACCTATGACTAGTAGTGAAAATTGTTTTGGGCATTCCTACAGGTATACTGGCAATTGCAACAGTTGTTTCCTATCCACTGAAAACTTCTATCATGAATTTTCACCCTTCAATTTTGCCTAAGTGCTTTTTCTTTTAAAGAGCAAAACCAGGTAGGAAACAGCAATTATTGAAATACTGCTGTTTCCTTAAGTAAGCACAAAGTACCCTGAACCATTGCCATTATGCTGTTTACCTCAGTTATGAAGAACAAAATGCAATGTGCAGTGTTCAAAGACAGTATCAATAATCAATATATAATAATGTGTTTAGCTAAAATAAAGTAGGATTGTTCTTACTGCTGTGAAATCTTGATGGAGAATGAAGGTTGGTACAATAATGAAGAAGAAAAAAAAAGACAAGGGAAACCACATATTATCTTTAAGTAATTTTTCACTATATCTAAGAAGAAATAGTCCAAGTAAAGAGACTAAGGAGACTAAGGAGTAAAGAGACTAAGGAGCATCAGGGTGTGTGAGCATGAGACTGACTGGTGGAGTAACTTCCTGGTGTGCCAGATGGAAGGGCGCTGGCGGGATGCCCCCCAGAGGGAGGTGGAGCCCTTGCCCTGTTGCTATTGGGCAGAGGGAGGGGATCAAAAAGACGAGGAGGTTTGGAAGCGAGTCCCAGTTCAGCGTCACAGGCAACCCCCCTCCCTACCTACCTCGATTCCCCAGGTGCCCCTCCAGGTTTGAGGCCCTGGATCTTGAAGGAGAGGTAGGTGATGATGTGGTGGAAGGTCCGCCTACGAGGTCACATCAGAAGAGGCAGTCGACACCACACGTCAAGCCTGCCTCCGAAAAGAAAGAAAGAAGGGTAATTGTAGTAGATTCCCTTCTGAGAGGAACAGAGGGCCCAATATGCAGAGTTGACCCTTGTTGAAGGGAAGTCTGTAATCTACCTAGAGCCTGGATCAGGGATATCACCAGGACACTCCCCAGCCTGGTGCGCTCGACAGACTACTACTCACTACTGATCTTCCAGATAGGTGGAGAGGAAGCTGCATCCTGTAGTCTGAGGGGAATGAAGAAAGACTTCAAGGCCTAGGGAAGGTTGGTGAAAGAGTCTGGAGCACAAGTCATTTTCTCTTCCCTCCTTCCATTCTGGGGTGATGATGTGGGACAGAATAGAAGGATCCAGTCCATAAATGATTGTCTATGTGATTGGTGCTACAGGTGAGGCTTCGGGTTCTTTGATAATGGTTGGTTTTATAAGACACCAGGCCTGACAGTAGTAATATGCAGGAAAGGTTTATCTCAGGGGCAAAAGGGTTCTGGGACAGGAATTAGCAGGGCTCATTTGGAAAGCTTTAAACTAGATTCGGAGGGAGAGGGGAATGTAGCTGGGCTTGCACTGCTGGGGCAGCGCCCTAGCAGTGATGAAGACCGGGAGACCTCCCACCCCCCTAGGGTGAAATCAGCATGCTCAGCTCGCTCCCTAAAATGCCTGTACACCAATGCATGTAGCATGGGGAATAACCAGGAGGAGTTAGAAATCTGTGTTCAGTCAGGAGACTATGATTTAGTGGCAATTACAGAGACATGGTGGGACAGCTCACATGACTGGAATGTGGTCATGGATGGTTATGTCCTCCTCAGGAAAGACAGGCCAGCAAGGCGAGGTGGTGGAGTTGCTCTTTATGTGAAAGAGCAACTACATTGGACTGAGTACTGTCCAGGGGCAGATGAGGAGCAAGTTGAGAGTCAGTGGGTGAGAATTAAGGGGCAGGCTGGCATGGGGGATACTGTTGTGGGTGTCTATTACAGGCCACCAGATCAGGATGAGTTGATGAGGCCTTCTACAGGCAGCTGATAGCAGCCTCGTGATCACAGGCCCTGGTTATCATGGGGGATTTCAACTACCCTGACATTTGCTGGAAGGCTTACTCAGCCAGCCATTCACAGTCCAGGAGGTTCCTTCAGTGTATTGATGATAACTTCCTGATGCAAATGGTGGACGTGCCAACTAGGAGAGGAGCGCTGCTGGATCTTGTCCTCACTAACAAGGAGGGGCTGATTGAAGCAGTGAAGGTTGAGGGCAGCCTTGGTTGCAGCAACCATGAGATGGTGGAGTTTAGGATCTCATGTGGCAGGAACAGAATACCAAGCAGAATTGCAACACTGGACTTCAGTAGGGCCAACTTTGGCCTTCTCAAGCATTTGCTAGGGGAAATCCCATGGGACAAGGTACTTGAAGGAAAAGGGGCCCAAGATAGCTGGTTAGCATTCAAGGACTGCTTCTTCCAAGATCAAGATCAGAGCATCCCAACAGGTAGGAAGTCAAGAAAGAGAGCCAGGAGACCTGCATGGTTAAACAAGGAACTGCCAGGCAAACTCAAGTGGAAGAGGAGAGTCTACAGATCATGGAAGTAGGGGCTGGCCACTTGGGAGAAATATAAGACTGTTGTCAGAGGATGTAGGGAGGCAACTAGGAAAGCTAAGACCTCCCTAGAATTAAACCTTGCAAGAGGGGTCAGGGACAACAGAAAGAGCTTCTTCAAATGCATTGAAGATAAAGAGAAGGCAGAGTTACTGAATATACTTCTCTGTTTATAGTGCTGGAGGCTGTCCTGAGGAGTCCCGTACCCCTGAGGCTACAGACGAAGTCAGAATAAAGGAGGAGTTTGCCTCAGTTGATGAGGGCTGGGTTAAGGACCCATTAAGCAAGCTGGACATCCATAAGTCCATGGGTCCTGAGGGGATGCACCCACGGGTGCTGAGGGAGCTGGCAGAAGTCATTGCTAGGCCACTCTATCAGTCGTGGGCATTGGGAGAGGTGTCTGAGGACTGGAGGAAAGCAAATGTCACTCCAGTCTTCAAAAAGGGCAAGAAGGAGGACCTGGGTAACTATAGACCAGTCAGCCTCACCTCCATCCCTGGTAAGGTGATGGAAAAATTTCTCCTTGGCATTGTCTCTAGACATACCAAGGATAAAAGGGTCATTAGGGGCAGTCAACATAGCTTCACCAAGGGGAAGTTGTGCTTGACCAACCTCATAGCCTTTTATGAGGATATAACCAGGTGGATAGATGATGGAAAGGCAGTGGATATGGTCTATCTTGATTTCAGTAAAGCATTTGACACTGTCTTCCACAGCATCCTCGCAGCTAAACTGGGAAAGTGGTCTGGATGATCGGGTAGTGAGGTGGACTGTGAACTGGCTGAAGGGAAGAAGCCAGAGTGTTGTGGTCAATGGGACAGAGTCAAGTTGGAGGCCTGTGTCTAGCAGAGTTTCTCAAGGGTCGGTACTGGGACCAGTGTTGTTTAATATATTCATTGATGACTTGGATGAGGGAATGGAGTGCGCCATCAGCAAGTCTGCTGACAACACTAAACTGGGAGTGGCTGACATGCCGGAAGGCTGTGCTGCCATCCAGGGGGACCTCGGCAGGCTGGAGAATTGTGTGGGGAGAAACTTAAATATAATGAGGGCAAGCATAGAGTCCTGCATCTGGGCAAGAACAACTCCAGACATCAGTATAAGTTGGGGACTGCCCTGCTGGAAAGCAGTAAAGGGGAGAGGGACAGCGGGATGACCATGAGCCAGCACTGTGCCCTTGTGGCCAAGAAAGCCAATGGCATCCTGGGGTGTATCAGAAGGGGGGTGGTTAGTAGGTCAAGAGAGGTACTCCTCCCCCTCTACTCTGCCCTAGTGAGACCGCATCTGGAATATTGTGTCCAATTCTGGGCCCCTCAGTTCAAGAAGGACAGGGAACTACTTGAGAGAGTCCAGCACAGAGCCACAAGGATGATTAAGGGAGTGGAGCATCTCCCTTACCAGGAAAAGCTGAGGGAGCTGTGTCTCTTTAGCTCGGAGAAGAGGACACTGAGGGGTGACCTTATTAACATTTATAAATATGTAAAGGGCGAGTGTCAGGAGGATGGAGCCAGGCTCTTCTCATTGACACCCAATGGGGCAATGGATGCAACATGGAACATAGGAGGTTCCGCTTAAATATGAGACAACTTTTTTACGGTGAGGGTGACAGAACACTGGACCAGGCTGCCAAAGGGGGTTGTGGACTCTCCTTTTCTGGAGACTTTCAAAACCTGCCTGGATGCATTCCTGTGTGACATGATTTAGGTGTTCCTGCTCTAGCAGGGGGATTGGACTAGATGATCTTTCAAGGTCCCTTCCAATCCCTAATATTCTGTGATTCTGTTATTCTGTAAAGACTGGGTTTTGCTTATGAGGCAAAAAACACGCTTGGTAGAGTAAGAATTAATAGTGAATGGAAGTCACCTACTATGAGACATGCCCTTTTTCAAATTGAGTAATCAGTGAATCCTGCAATTAGGAACTTCCTGCTAGCAAAGTTAGCCAATTTGCTTAAAAAGAAACATTATATTTTTTTTTACCTCATCCTTTTCTTCAAATTTGTAGTGATAAATACTAGTAAGTACTGTTTATGTAACCCAAATATGGATGCTCATTGGAAACGTAATTTGGATTCGTAAAACTTCTGTATTAGCTCAATACTCTATGGAACAGGCTTTTCTGTCTTTATTTTCTTGAGGTTTCCAGACAAAGAACACTCTTGTTCTGGGCATAGGATTTCAGGTACAGTCTTACCAGTGATAAACAAAGGGGAAGGTTCACTCCCCACCCCCACCCCCCACCCCCTTTTTTTTTTCCTGGAAGGACCAGTGGGTGGAAAGAAGAATGTATGGTGGCAGACACACAAATCTAAAAAAGAGACAAACTTCATTTTTCTGTCCAGCAGGACCCCCAGGTCCTTCTCTGCAAAGTTGCTTTATAGACAGTTAGCCTCCCAGCCTGTAGTGTTGCATGGGGTTACTTCATTGGAACTGCAAGACTTGGCATTTATCATTGTTAAACTTCATGAGAATCCCATCAGCTCATTTCTCCATCCTTTCCAGGTCCCTCTAACCTCCACCATATTGAGCACTCTCCGCCAATATGGTGTCATCTGCAAACTTACTGAGAGTGAACTCTGTTCCATCATCCAGGTCAATAATGAAGACCTTAAACAACACTGGTCCCAGTACTGATCCCTGAAGGACCCCACTAGTTACTGGCACCCAGCTGGACTTTGCAACATTGATCACAGAATTATTTAAGTTGGAAGGGACCTCTTGAGATAATCTACTCCAACCCCTCTGCTCAAATCAGGGTCACCTAGAATAGGTTGCTCAGGGCCTCCATTAAGAAAGAAAAGCTGGGTTATTGTCATTGGT
>NW_023310524.1:10804-28893 GCF_011077185.1 Oxyura jamaicensis | reverse complement strand
ATCATTAAGTTTGGAAAAGACCTCCAAGATCATCTGGTCTAACCATCCCCCTACCTCCAATGTCACCCACTAAACCATCTCCCTAAGCACCAAGTCCAACCTTTCCTTAAACATTCCCAGGGACGGTGACTCCACCACCTTCCTGGGCAACCCATTCCAATACCTGACTACTCTTCCTGAGAAGAAATTTCTCCTCATTTCCAATATGAACCTCCCCTGGTGCAACCTGAGGCCATTCCCTCTAGTCCTGTCAATAGTTATCTGCAAGAAGAGGCCTTTCAGGTAGTTGTAGAGAGCGATAATGTCTCCCCTGAGCCTTCTCTTCTCCAGTATAAACAACCCTAGCTCCCTCAGCCGCTCCTCATAAGACTTGTTCTCTAGACCTTTCACCAGCTTCACAGCCCTTCACTGGACACGCTCCAGGGCCTCCATGTCTTTCTTGTAGTGAGGGGCCCAAAACAGAACACAGTACTTGAGGTGCAGCCTCACAAGAGCAGAGTACAGGGGGACAATCACCTCCTTGGTCCTGCTGGCCACACTATTCCTGATACAAGCCAGGATGGCATTTGCCTTGGCCATCTGGGTGCACTGCTGGTTCATGTTCAGGTGAGCATCGACCAACACCCCAGATCCTTATCCTCTGCACAGCTTTCCAGCCACTCTGCCCCAAGCCTGTAGCGCTGCATGGGGTTGTTCTGACCAAAGTGCAGGACCCGGCACTTAGCCATTAAATATCCCAAGTTGGAAGGGACCCACAAGGATCATCGAGTCTAACTCCTGGCTCCACACAGGTATACACTAAAAATTTAGACCATATGACTGAGAGCATAGTCCAACAGGCAACTGAGAGCAACTCCAACAGGCTTGGTGCCGTGACTACATCCCTGGGGAGCCTGTTCCAGTGAGCGACCACCCTCTCGGTGAAGAACCTTTTCCTGATATCCAACCTGAACCTCCCCTGTTGCAGCTTGACTACATTCCCTCGAGTCCTATAGCTGGTGACCAGAAATAATAGATCGGTGCCTGGCCCTCCTCTCCCCTTTCTGAGGAAGCTGTAGACCGCGATGAGGTCTACAATCACTTCCCTCAACAGACTAGCAAGGCCGTGCTTGATGCACCCTAGGATATGGTTGGCCCTCTGGGCTGCTAGAACACACTTCTGGCTCATATTCAACTTGCTATCAACCAAAACCCTCAGGTCCCTCTCTGTGGGGCTGCTGTACAGCATCTCTTCGCCCAGTCTGTACATATAGCCAGGGTTGCCCCTTCCCAGGTGCAGGACCTGGCACCTTGTTCGACGTCAGCCAGCTCTCTGAGAACCCTGAGATGAATCCCATCCAGACTCATGGACTTGTATGGATCCAGGTGGAGCAGTAAATCCTGCACGCATTCAGGGTTGGCTGGGACTTTATCATTCCCACTGTCACGGTCCTCCAGCTCTGTGAGGAGACCTTCCCCATCAAGTAGCGGACCTATGTTTTCTTTGGTCCTCCTTTTTCTGTTCACATATCTAAAAAAATCCCTTTCCATTGTCTCCCACAGACATGGCCAGCTTCAACTCTAATAGGGCTTTGGCCACACGAATTTTCTCCCTACAAACACGAACAGCATCCCTGTATTCCTTCCTCATCGCCTGACCCTCCTTCCAGTAGCTATGAACTTTCTTTTTATGCCTAAGCTCCAGAAGAAGAACCCTGGTCAGCCAAACAGCCTTCTGCCCTGCCTGCTTGACTTCTGATATTTTGGAATTGCCTGATCCTGTGCTTTTAGGAGGCAGTGCTTAAAGACTGACCAGCACTGGTGGACGCCAACACCTTCAAAAACAGTTTTCCAGGGGACCTTACGAACCAGTTCCCTGAGCAGCCTAAAGTCACTTAGCCATGTTGAACCTCATCCCATTGGCCTCTGCCCATCAACTCATCCTGTCCAGGGCCTTCCTACCATCCAGCAGATCAACCCCCCCCCCCCAACTTGGTGTCGTCCGCAAACTTATTGAGGGTGCACACATGGAAAATAAGGAGGGGATTGGTGGCAGTCAGCTTGGCTTCACGAAGGGCAGATTGTGCCTGACAAATCTGGTGGCCTTCTACGACAGGGTTACAGCATACGTGGATAGGGGAAGAGCAACTGACAGCATCTACCTGGACTTGTGCAAAGTATTTCGAAAGGTCTTGGAGAACAGGAGAGGTGCCTGAGAACTGTAAGAAAGCCAGCATTACTCCAGTCTTCAAGAAGGGCAAGAAGGTAGACCCAGGAAACTGCACGCCAGTCAGCCTCACCTCCATCCTTGGAAAGGTGATGGAGCAGCTCATCCTGGAGGCCATCTCTAAGCACGTGGAGGAAAAGGAGGTGATCAGGAATAATCAGCATGAATTCATCAAGGGGAAGTCATGTTTAAGCAACCTGATAGCCTTCTACAATGAGATGACTGGCTGGATGGATGAGGGGAGATCAGTGGATGTTAACTACCTTGACTTCAGCAAGGCTTTTGACGCTGTCTCCCATAACATCTTCATAGACAAGCTCCGGAAGTGTGGGATCCATGAGTGGACAGTGGGGTGGACTGAGAACCGGATGGATGGCAGAGCTCAGAGGGTTGTGCCCAACGGTGCTGAGTCCAGTTGGAGGCCTGTGGCTAGCGGTGTCCCCCAGGGGTCGGTATTGGATCCAGTGCTATTCAACTTATTCATCAGTGACCTGGATGAAGGGACAGCATGCACCCTCAGCAAGTTTGAGAACAATACAAAGCTTGGCAGAGTGGCTGACACACCAGAGGCCTGTGCGGCCATTCAGAGGGACCTGGACAGGCTGGAGACTTGGACGGAGAAGAACCTCCTGAGGTTCAAGAAGGGCAAGTGCAGGGTCCTGCACCTGGGGAGGAACAACCCCAGGCACTTGTACAGGTTGGGGGCTGACCTGCTGGAGAGCAGCTCTGTGGAGAGGGACCTGGGGGTCGTGGTGGACAACAAGTTAACCATGAGCCAGCAATGTGCCCTTGTGGCCAAGAAGGCCAATGGGATCCTAGCCTGCATCAGGAGGAGTGTGGACACCAGGTCAAGGGAAGTAATCCTCCCCCTCTACTCAGTTCTGGTGAGGCCACACCTGGAATATTGTGTGCAGTTCTGGGCTCCCCAGTACAAGAGGGACATAGAACTTCTACAGAGGGTGCAGCATAGAGCCACAAAAATGATTAAGGGATTGGAGCATCTGTCCTATGAGGAAAGACTAAGTGAGCTGGGCCTGTTTAGCCTAGAGAAGAGGAGATTGAGAGGGGATCTTATCAACCTCTACAAATACTTGAGGTGACAATGTAAAGAGGATGGGGCCAAACACTTCTCAGTGGTGGCCAGGGATTGGACATGGGGTAATGGGTATAAATTGAACCACAGGAGGTTTCATTGCCATATGAGGAAGAACTTTATGGTTCGTGTGACAGAGCACTGGAACAGGCTGCCCAGAGAGTTTGTGGAGTCTCCTTCTTTGGAGATATTCAAAACCCCCCTGGATGCAATCCTGTGTAACATGCTCTAGGTGACCCTGTTTGAGCAGGGGGGTTGGACTAGATGATCTCTGGAGGTCCCTTCCAAATTCAACCATTCTGTGATTCTGTGACACTATTCCACATGATATCCTTCTCTCTAAAATGGAGAGACATGGATTTGATGGATGGACCATTTGGAGGGTAAGGAATTGGCTGGATGGTCAACGACTCAATGTCCAGGTGGAGATCAGTTGGAGGGAAGGGATGCCATCCAGAGGGACCTGGACAGGCTTGAGAGGTGGGTCTGTGCGAACCTCATGAAGTTTAGTGGCAGCAGTTAGTGGCACAAAGCATATGTTATGATATTTCGTTTCTAATCACTAAATTCAGTGACCTGCAAGGGTGAGGTCTTCTACATTTTAATTTCTACTGCAAACATAAATAATCAAGAAGGTTTTAGTGTTGATACACAAGCGAGAGTCTGCAATTATTACTTTTTTTCTGAAAACTTACATATAAGCAATAAACGTAGATGTTTTATTTACTGTGCATCTTTTCTGTAGTTATTTCAGTCTTCATCATGTGGTAACACTAGCCTTTATTTCCTTGCTTGATAATACCTTCTACAAAGTAATGCTTGCAAATATTTTCCTGAGTTACTTCTTACAACATTGCTAGCAGAGGCAGCCGACAGATGCAGCACTTTGCTCAGAAGGTTACACAGAAGGGGGCCAGAAACCTTGCAGAGAATTGCATCCATGTCCTAAGCAATGCTGTTAATGCATTGCGGGGCACCACCTCCAGCTGTTGGAGCAACTATCCCTACAATATCAGAGGCCTCAATCCAGACTGAACTCCCAAGGGAGGATGCAGCTCTCAGGGTACAAGGAGTGCCTGGGGTCTCTCACTGAGACTGGGGCAGAGGGAGACAGTCTCCTTGCCTGCAGAAGGTGTGCAGCAGTACAGGATCTGTGCTGCCGAGGAGGTGGGGGTGGAGGTCAGCAGATTGTGTAGCGTCAGAGATGATAAGAAAGAGATTGAACGGTTCATCTCCAAGACCCTGCAGCCTGAACCCCCAGCTGCATTGAAAGAGGATTGGGTGGTCTGTGCTTATTGAGTTAGAATAGTAGAATTGATTTAGAATCATAGAATCATTAAGGAGACTAACTACTAACTGTTAACTACTCTTTCTGAGAAGAAATTTCTCCTAATTTCCAGCCTAAAGGGTTGGAAATGGCAAAGGCTGGAAGCTTGTGACTTCTGACAACAGGAAGAAGGCTCCTGCTCCACCTGCATATCTCCAACTAAAGAACAGGTTTGGCACCCTCAGAGCAGATGAGGGTCTAGGAACTCTGTCCAGTGAAGCATCCAAGCTAAGCCTGAGCCATGCAGCAGTACCAGAAGGAAGTGGCAAGTGATAACAACAGGAAACTCTGTGCTGTAGGGGATGGGGGACCACATCTGCTGACCTGACCTTCTGTGTTGGGAGGTTTACTATTTGCTGGGGGATTGGATCTGGGATATTGTAGAGATGTTGCAGAGGTTTGTCTGGCCCTCGGACTATTACCCCTTATGAATCGTCACCGACAATACTGCCAGGGGAGACCTGGAGCATAGCCAGTGTGACTACATGCACCTGGAGGCAATGGAACAAAGTCATGGGGGCTCAGGCAATATCCTCCTTGATCCTTCCAGTGAGAAGGAAGGGTTTGAGGAGGAATGGGAGGATCCTGTGGGCCAACAGTTGGTTGCCCAGCTGGTGATGACAATAGGGATTTGTTTTTTTTTTTTATGACCGTGGGGATCTCTCTTTAAGAATCAAAGACTGCTGAAGAGATGGGATCCACCTGACCAAGTGGGGCAAAAGCATCTTTACCAGCAGGCTGGCCAACCTGGTGAGGAAAGCTTTAAACTAGAAATGACAAGGGAGGCCCACAATCAAATGAGGAAGTGGTGGAATGGGTTGACAAGGAACGGGTGCAGGGTGTTAAGGAAAAGAGAGAGCTTGTAATCAGAAAAACAGGGCTGAAGGGGAGACACTCTGCTGGATGCAATTCTTACAAACAAGGAAGAACTGTGGTTGGAGCAGCCTGGAAGGTTGTGGGCAGCCTGGGCTGCATTGACCATGAGATGGTGGAGTTGAGAATCCTGAGAGGAGGGAGCAATGCACATGGCAGGATCACAACTCTAAATTTCAGGAGAGCAGACTTTGGCCTATGCAGGGACCTGTTTGGAAGAATCCCACGGGGGAGAGTCCTGGAGAGCAGAGAAGGGTCCAGAGATATTCAAGGATCACCTCCTCCATGCTCAAGCATGGTCCATCCCAGTGAGCAGGAAATCGAGCAAAGGTGGTAGGAAGCCTGTATGGATGAACAAGGAGCTCCTGACTAAACTCAAACATAAAAAGGAAGCATATGGGAGCCGGAAAAAGGGACAAGGGACCCAGGAGGAATACAGAGACACTGTCTGAGAGTACAGAGATGGGGTTAGGAAAACCAAAGCCCACCTGGAGTTGAAACTGGCGAGGGATATGAAGGGCAACATTAAGAGCTTCTACAGGTACATCAGCAGCAAAATGAAGACCAGGGAAAATGTGGGCCTGCTGCTGAATGGGCCAGGGATCCTGAAGACCAAGGACATGGGAAAGGATGAGGTACTGAATGCCTTCTTCACCTCAGTCTTTACTGGTAAGGACTGCTTTCAGGAACCCCAGGCCCCTGAGACCAGAGGGAAAGTCTGGTCTGGGAAAGTTTTTTTATATGTAATGCTAAAGTCTACTGAAGCCAATGGAAAGACTGTCTGACATTAATGGACTCAGGCTCAGGACCATAGTGCATTTGCATCTGTCAGGTAGACTAGAGCCAGTGTGTAAAGGAACCAATTTTTATCTTAAAATTAATAAAAACTTAGACTTTGCAGTGACAAAAGCATCTTCCATAGGGAAGTTCCCTAAATGCAGTGAAATATCCAGTCTCCTATTCTTTAAATACAGTGCTTACATCAACTCCAGTACACCTTCCTACTCAACAGAATTAAGGAAAGATAACACATGCTACTTTTATGTCCTTCAAAATCATTCCCAAAAGTTTCACGTGATGCACAAAAGCACCACCACATAAAACAAAACAAACCAAAATTTTTATGAGGTGTTATCTGTGTTTAACTTACTAGGAATAGGTCTAAGGACATCAGGAATGAGAATCTCCACCAACGCCTGGTACATCACATGGTCACAATTACAAATCCATTTCAGAATAGACTCATTTTTGCACAGAGTAATCAGTTTTCCTTTTGGAAGTCGACTTTCTATTTCAGTCAGATTGCTGGCGTGAATAAAAGTAACAAATGAATAAATGAAAATGCATTTACATACAGATAAGAAAAGTACAATGGACTTACTTATTTAATAAAAACTTTATAAAAGTCTCAGTTACATCCAATTGAACCTCTTTACCTTGTTCATATGAAACTGGGGAAAAATGGCCTCCAAAGTTCAGCTCCAGCCCATAAATTATGCAGAGGTAGCATAAAAATGGTCCTTGGAATTTAAAAGAACGGGACAGTATATTGTATAAGGATACTTTGACTGTAGTCATCCAAAGAAAGGAAAAAAGGAAGATGTATACAGTCATTTCAAGGCTTTGATTTGACACCTGCTGTTATATTATGATGATAGAATAAAGAGAGACATTTACTGGCCTTGGTTAGTAAATCATGAGATCTGGAAACATGAATCAAACAACTAGTTTTGGAAGAGTCAGGAAGCTAACTGAGGCTTGTCTTGCTGACATCATTTAGAATAGAATAGAATAGAACAGAACAGAACAGAACAGAACAGAACAGAACAGAACAGAATAGAATAGAATAGTTTCTTATGACCAGGGGTAAAGCCGACACTTGCTGAAATGTTTCCTCTAACATCATCCATGTTTCCATCATCATGTTCTCCTAAAGTACCCTCTATTAAACAGAGCTGTTTATTATAAATAATAGTAAACAATATAATAATAAATTATTATTTAAGTGAGACATATACTGACCTTGCTTCAATAATACCAGTGCCATCAGCTGGAGCAGAAGGAGAATAGCGCCAGAAAGTTTGCCACAATTTTTCTATCAGGCTAAACTGAAGATTCACAACAACATCCACTATTGCCTAAAACAATATAAAACGAGTGCAGGTAGTCTTCTACCATTTTTCTCCTCCACCTCCTTCCAGTGGTATAGCTCTCCCCTCCCCTTAGTCATTTTTCAGAAAAAGTAATAAAAATTTAGATTTATAAATAAACAATGTATTTTAATAGCTTTTTAGTGATGAATTTCACTAGTGTGAACAGACTCAGATAAGTCCAAGTGAAAATAGAAAGAATTCTCAAAAAAAGAGCTTAAGGAAACATATCAGGTGACTTCACCTAAACAGAACTTTTAACACTATTAAAAACACATAGGAAAATTGCTATTTCATTAATCGTTTTGCTTCATTTTTTTTTTCAGGCACCTTCAACAATAATTTTAACACATTATTTAATATGAAATGTTAACAACCTTAAACAACTTTTTTCTTTAAAACTTGAAGAAAACAGCGAGCTTGTTTTTAACATAAATGTTAGAAATAATAATTTAATCTGATTTCAACCCCTATAAACAAAAGCAAAGCTCTGCATATATCTAAAGTGTAATTTATCTAAAAATCTCCAAATATATACATTATCATATTCCAGTCTCAGTATTCTATTACATATTTTTTTATTTCCTGGTAAAGAGAGAAATTTCAGAGAAATCGTTTTTCCAATTTCATTTCTGATGAAATAAGCAAACTATTTGGTTAGCACATCAGATATCAATAGCCTGCCTGTAATATGTTTTGTGTCAGTCATCCAGTTGTACTGATTCTCACTAGAAGACATGAATTTTCAATGAAGAATGATTTACGTGAATGCCTTTTTTCCCTTACCTCACAGTGCTCTCGATAAAGACTTTGCAATGATTTTATGTCTTCAAGAGCAGTACCATCTGGTAGAGAAGATATGTCAACTTCTTCAAACTCTGGAAGTACTCGAGATGTATCTGTTTCCATGACAACATAACAGAAGAAAACCATTGTGAATGGTGCCAACTACAGCTCAATTAGAAAAGATTTAAGAATGATGTAAATATATAAAGTCTAGAAGGTCATAATGCCCAAAGAGGAATGTCTTTCATATTTAATATATTTTAATGTTGAAAAAAAATTTGTTAACAAACCAGCTAGCTATTTTTTTTAAGCAGAAGGAGATGTTATTCTTGGCAGGTAGCAGATTAAAATAATTTCACAAATATATTGTATCTGTATATATATATATATATAAAAAAGCAAAGATATTAAAGAATATGACAGGATAAAGCAAAATATAAGAGGTTAATATTATTAAATGTTTTTTTTGTTTGTTTGTTTTTATCAATTGAATAGTTTTTGTACTGTCTTGAATGTAAGGGTTTCCTAGACTCAGCAGCATATATTTATTTGAAATTTACAAGACTTTCAACTATAGCCAACATGTATGTTTACTATTGCTCACAAATGTTTCTAAGAGATACACTAGTATCAGGCCTAGCAGGGGAATATATTGTCAACCAGGGAGAACGTGGAAGGAAAAATTCAAAAATGTGAACTAGAGCCTAAGGTTCCCAATGATTTCAGTAACAGCAAGGCTAGGCCAAACAATGTAGATCTTCAAAATATCAATGTATTAACTCAAAACTAAGTGTACAGTTATTGCAATAAGATATTTAATAGGCTTTTTTACTTTAGCAAATTACTAAATTACCATTTGTTTCCACAAATGGGAAATCAATAAGATCAGTTACATCAACAAATGCAATATATATATAAAATAATCCCATTTTATGTGCAGGTGGCAGAACACTGGAACAGGTTACACAGAGAGGTTGCGGAGTCTCTCTCCTTGAGGATATTCAAAAGCCTCCTAGACATGGGAAGGTTGGACAACCCCCCCCCAGGGGCAGGGACTCCTCCCACGCTAGGCTAGGTTGCTCAAAGCCCCTGGCCTTGAACACTTCCAGGGATGTGGCATCTACAACTTCTCTGGGCAGCCTGTTCCAGTGCCTCACCACCCTCATAGTAAAGAATTTCATCCTTATACCTAATCAAAATCTACCCTCTTTTAGTTTAAAACCTGGTTTAACCTGGCAGGCAGCTAAGCACCAAACAGCCATACACTCACTCCCCCTTCCCTCCCCTCCCCCTCCCCACTGGGATAGGGGGGAGAATTGAAAATAAAAATCACAAAACTTGTGGATCGAGATAAAGACAGTTACATAGGACAGAAAAGGAAGATAAAATAATCCTGAGACTACTACTACTATATATAAATATATATACAACAAGTGATGCAAAATGCAATTGCTCACGACCTGCCGACCAATGCCCAGTAACTCCCCGAGCAGAGATCTCCCCCCCCCCACCCAACCTTCCCAATTTTAATCGTTCAGTATGACACCATATGGTATGGAATATCCCTTTTGGCCAGTTTGGGTCAGCTGTCCTGGCTCTGTCCCCTCCCAGCTTCTTGTGTACCCCCAGCCTTCGCTCTGGCATAATAAGCTGAAAAGCCCTTGCCTCTGTGTAAGCACTGCTCTTCAACAACTAAAACATCAGTGTGTTATCAACATTATTTTTCTCCTAAATCCAAAACATGGCACATACCAGTGGCTATGAAGAAAATGAATTCTATCCCAGCCGAAACCAGGACAAGATCCACCCCTTATTCCATACGCTTTACATCATGCTTGGGTCCCACTTTCCAATGCATCCCAATTAATCACCACTTTTCTGTCTTTTGATATATGCACACACAGATATAATTCCCTTAGTATATGGGCCGTCACTCTAAAATGTCTATTGAGTTCATTTAGTCTATGACTCTGGGTTCCATCTGTCATAACAATCCTTCAGGGCAGGAGACACGGGGTGTGGTGTTGAATTGTTGCATGCTGAGGCCAGCTCTGGCTCCATCACCACTGCGCTTGTCTGGTTCTATCACTGCTGCACTTTGCTCAGTTCCATCAAAACACATTCTTCATTAATCTGTGTGACTCTTACTGTAATACTGCCGATGGGACACATAGCAACCATAGTAGTGATTACATGCAGTATTATATAGCAATTAACATAATACAATTCAAATCATGGGCTATTCTCTCCCAACACCAAATCCCCTTGAGGTACATACTGGACCTCCCCATCCTTCTGCATTACCCACCAAGTGCACCCAGGTCGTTGAGCAAAAGCAATCCCACAGCTAGGTTTGTCTTTGTTCGAGGCAGGAGTAACCCAGACTGTCTTCCACAGCATGTTCTTTGTGTGCACTACAGGGATTTTATTCCCTTCTATGGTACATATGAGATTTGATTGGGCAGGTCCGGCTCAGTTGGTAGATCCTCTAGTGTTGACTAACCAGGTGCCCTTTGCTAAATGCGCATCCCAATGTTTGAATGTCTCAGCACCCATTGCTCTATGTGTAGTCTTTAACAGCCCATTGCATCTTTTGATTTTCCCGGAGGCTGGTGCATGACAGGGGATGTGACAAACCCATTCAGTGTCATGCTCTTTGGCCCAGGTATCTATAAGGTTGTTTCGGAAATAAGTCCCATTGTCTGATTCAATTATTTCTAGGATGCCAGTGTTGCCATATGACTTGCTTTTCAAGGCCCAGAATAGTGTTCTGGGTGGTGGCATGGGACACAGGATATGTTTCCAGCCATCTGGTGGTTGTTTCCACCACTGTAAGCACATGGTGCTTGCCTTGGCAGGTTTGTGGGAGTGTGATATAATCACTCTGCCAGGCCTCCTCATATTTATATTTCAGAAGGTCCACCCATCGATCACAAGCCCATCTATATGTTGCATCTCTGCCTTGATGGCCTGAGTTGTCATGGGCCCACCGAGCCATAAATAATTCACCCTTATGTTGCCAGTCCAGATCCACCTCAGCCATTTCAATCTTAGCAGCCTGATCTACCTGCTGGTTGTTCTGATGTTCTTCAGTGGCCCGACTCTCAGGTAAATGAGCATCTACATAGAATACTTTTACAACTAGGTTTTCTACCCAGGCGGCAATATCTTGCCACAGTGCAGCAGCCCAGATGGGTTTACCTCTGCGTTGCCAGTTGCTCTGCTTCCATTGCTGTAACCACCCCCACAGGGCATTTGCTACCATCCATGAATCAATATAGAGATAGAGCACTGGCCACTTTTCCCATTCAGCAACTTCTAAAGCCAGCAGGATGACCTTCACTTCTGCAAATTGGCTCGATTCACTTTCTCCTTCAGCAGTTTCCACAACTCATCGTGTAGGACTCCATACAGCAACCTTCCACTTCCAATGCTTTCCCACAATATGACAGGACCCATCAGTGAAGAGGGCATATCTCTTCTCATTTTCTAGTATCTTGTTATACAGCGGGGCCTCTTCAGCACGTCACATCCTCCTTTGGTGGTATTCCAAAATCTTTGCCTTCTGGCCAGTCCGTGATCACGTCCAAAATTCATGGGCAACTGGGGTTTCCTATTCGAGCTTCTTGTGTGATCAGTGCAACCTACTTCCTCCACATAGCATCAGTTGAACATCCAGCCCAGCACCGGCAGTCGAGGTGCCAAGAGGAGCTATGCTTCAGTACCAGCCACTTCTGAAGCAGCTCGAACCCCTTCATATGCTGCCAATATCTCTTTTTCAGTTGGAGTATAGCAGGTCTCAGATCCTCTGTATCCCTGACTCCAAAACCCTAGGGGTTGACCTTGACTCTCCCCTGATGTTTTCTGCCAGAGGCTCCAGGTGAGGCCATTCTCCCCAGCTGTGGTGTAGAGCACATTTTTTACCTCTTGTCCTGCATGGACTGCCTAAGGGCTACTGTATGAACTATCTCCCATTTAATTAGTTCAAAGGCATATCATTGCTTAGGGCCCCATTTGATATCATTCTTCTTCTAGGTCACTTGATAGAGTGGGCTTACTATCAGACTGTAATTTGGAATGTGCATTCTCCAAAAACCCACAATGCCTAAGAAAGCTTGTGTTTCTTTTTGCTAGTTAGTGGAGACATAGATGTTATTTCGTTGATCACATCCACTGGGATCTGACAATGACCATCTATCTTGCCATTTTATTCCTGAAAAATGGATCTCCTGTGCGGGTCCTTTGACCTTATTTTGTTTTATAGCAAAACTGGTTTTCAGAAGGATTTGGACTATTTTCTTCCCTTTCTCAAAACCTTCTTCTGCTGTGTTGCCCCACACGAGGACATCATCAATGTACTGCAGGTGTTCAGGAGCTTCCCCCTGTTCCAGTGCAGACTCGATCAGTCCATGGCAAACAGTAGGGCTGTGTTTCCACCCGTGGGGCAGCCGATTCCAAGTATATTGGACTCCCCTACAAGTAAAGGCAAACTGTGGCCTGCACTCTGCTGCTAGAGGGATGGAGAAAAATGCATTAGCGATATTAATTGTGGTGTACCACTTGGCTGCCTTTGATTCCAGTTTTATTGAAGTTCTAACATGTCTGGCACTGCAACACTCAGCGGTGGCGTGACTTCATTCAGGCCACAATAATCCACTGTTAGCCTCCACTCTCCAATAGACTTCTGCTCTGGCCATATGGGACTATGAAAGGGTGAGTGAGTTTTGGTGGTCACTCCTTGGCTCTCCAGTCAACGAATCAGCTTATGGATGGGAATCAGGGAGTCTTGGTTGGTGCGATGTTGCCGCTGGTACACCGTTGTGGTAATGGATTGGCACCTGTTTTTCTTTAACCCTGAGCAAGCCCACAATAGAAGGGTCCTCTGAGAGACTGGGCAAGTTAGACACCTTTTTAATTCCTTCCGTCTCCAAGGCAACTATACCAAAAGCCCACCTGTACCCTTTTGGGTCCTCAAAGTACCCTCTCCTTAGGTAGTCTATGCCAAGGATGCATGGAGCCTCCAGGCAAGTCACGATGGGGTAGTTTTGCCACTCATTCCCAGTTAGACTCACTTCGGCCTCCAATACAGTTAGCTGTTGGGATCCCCCTGTCACTCCAGAGATACAGATAAGTTCTGTCCCTTTATAGCTTGATGTCATTAGGGTATACTGTACACCTGTGTCCCCTAGAGCCTTATACTTCTGTGGGTCTGATGTGCCAGGCCATCAAATCCACAGAGTCCAATAAAGTCCTTTTCCTCTACTTGTCTGGAGGCAGGGCCCCTCCAGTCCTGGTCATAGCATTCATTATTCTGTCTGGGGGACTGCTCACTGGAGACTGGATCAGTAGTTTTCCCAGAAGAACCCCCTTTTGCAATTCTTTTTCCTTACAACTCACGTGCCAGTGCCTCTAGAGTCAAGGTAGATTTTCCATCCTGCTTCCTCATGTCCTCTCCATGGTCACATAGGTAAAACCACAGGGTGGCACGTGGTGTGTGCCCACTCTATCCCATTTCTTGAGCAGAGGGACTCTCATTTCTAATAGCTGAGATACTGTTTCATACATGTGGGGAGGAAGATATATTCTCTTTAAGTTGGTGGACCTCTTGGGAAAGTTTCTCCAAAGCATTCTTTGAGTTGATGGACTGCTTGAGAAAGTTTCTCCACAGCAGAGATGCAGTTCCATAGGGAAGAAGAGAGACTTTCTTCGTACTGCCAGTATTGTCCAGCCAATTCATTCACTGTGTGGTCCTTTCCATCTTTCCATGTCATTACTGCCAATGAGCTAGGATACAACGATGGTGCACTCCATACAAACTTCCTCCGCATGGGTTGCGTGCACTGGACTTCATCTGGATCTTTGGATAGCTGTTCGTTGTCCAGGTAATCATAAATCACCTCAAGCACAAGGAATTCCCGCAGGTACTAGATACTTCTCTCCATGGTGTTCCACTTGCCTGGGTGACATATTACATCTTCCTTGAAGGGACACCTGTTCTTTGCGTCTGACTGGAGTCACTTACAGAGGCTGAGGATTGTGCTCCCTTTCCAATCTCTTTATCAGTGCCTCCTTCCCTAGCGAGAGATCCCAGTTGCTCATCTTCTCTGTCCTCTAAATCCAGGCTACTGGCCCTGTTATCTCAGCATCAGAGCAGCCAGATGACAATGTGCTCGATGGATGAAATCTTTTTGCATATCTCACAGCTCACCCAGGAATAGGGATCAGGTGGTTAGTGCCACGTTTATGAGATCTGCCTCTTTCTCTTCCTGTTCCCGTGATGGCCCTGCTTCTGAATAGCCTGCCTCATCCTCTTCTTCCTCTTTCCCTTTCTTAGTAGGAGTTTCTTCCCTTGCTAAATGAGCCGACTTTTGCATCCTTTGTTTCGTCTTGTGTATAGGGGTGACTGATACCAGCACGGGTTTGTTCTCTGGTTCAACCACAGGACCTGTCACAGGGGTTGGAGTGGCCTGTTGCGAGGCTTGGAAAAGATCCAGAGGCATATTCTTTCTCTTTAAGGTGCTGAATAGCATTGAAGAGTGTTTGATAGGCACAGGCAAAGACCCCAGCACAGTGCGGCAAGCTGTAAATCTCCGGCATTGTCAGGATATGAGCATACATTTTTAAAACATTCTATGAGTTTTTCAGGATTCTGTACTTGTTCAGGGGTGAATTCCAAAACCATTGGAGGTGGCAATCGTGATAGATACCTGCCTATATCCTCCCACACACCTTGCCACCCATAACCATCCTGTGTGGGAAAGGAATTCGCAGGTGGCTTTGCACTGTTTCCCACGTCCTTGAATTAGAGATAATGAGGAAACAAGCTAGAGAGAAGTGCAGGGAGAAGCTAGACCTGATAAGTTAGTTGTTGTCGGCGCATGCTGTAGTTCGTTGCCTATATATACTCTGTTAGAACATGCAATAAAGGAGGACGATTATACTCGCATAGAGGTTGCATCGTTACTCCGGGACTGTCTCCCTTTCTGACATCTGGTAGCAGAGGATGGTTACTCGCCAGATAGTCCAGCTCGACTGAGTTCTCCGAGGCTGCGGTAAGCAGCTAGAGGAGGGGACTGGGAAAATTAATGGCTGAGAGGAGTGCTGCTTGGCAGACACGGGTCAGGGTCACTCCCTACCTCTCAGAGGAAGCGCAGCTGTGGAAGTGGAGGCTGCAGTAGTGATGTTGCTCGTTGGAATTCTCTCTAAGAGAGGTATCGAGACAACGGGAAAAGCAATTGAACTAAGTTAATTAAGTTAGGACAGAAATTAAACGGCTGGGAGGAGTGCTGCTTGTGTGCATAGTCAGGGCAGACACAGACCTTGCCTCCCAGGGAAAAGCGCAGCCATGGAAGTAGAGGCTGCGACGACATTGCTTGTTGGAGTTCTCTCTAAGAGAGGTATCAAGACAACAGAAAAGCAATTGACTAAGCTGATTAAGCTGGGACAACGATGGGGACATTTTAGAGAGACTGCTCTGCTGTTCCCTGTTACGGAATGGTGGGAGTTCGGGAATACCATGTGGGAAAGGACTATAACGGGGGATTCAAAAGATGAAAAGGAGGTGAAAACTGTCTGCGAGTTGTGGCGAACGGTATTAGAGACACTAAAGGCTATGGAGGCGGAGAAGGAGGTTGCCTGCGCCGCGGCCCAGATGTTAACACTAGGAGCGGCAGCCCTTGCAGAACTGTTACTGACTTTTAACGCACATTGCGGGCGAGAACTCTGGGGATGCCCCTCTAAATCATGCGGAAGTCCCGCCGGACCCACCATCAAGCACGGAAAAAGCGGAAGTTGGCGGGGCCAGGTCAAAGCAGCGATCTGAGCCGCTTGGGGAAGTAACACCCCAGGATGCCCGAGGGGGATGTCCTGCACCACCCACAGGAGAGGGAAGAGAGGCATGCCGACATCCGCCCTCGGCTCTGCCGCTGCTGCTGCCCCCCTGCCACCCCCCACCCCCGGGCTGGCCTCGAGCCTCCCTCTCTGCTTCGCTCTGCTGTGCCCGCCGAACCGAGCGGCTCTACCGCTGCTGCTGTCCCCCGCCACCCCGCCACCCCCTTAGCCCACCAGCCCCTCTGCTGGCGCTGCCGACGGCAGCTCGGCCAAGGCTTCAAACCTCCTAACCCAGATCTGTGATAACTCCTTATGGTTTTTACTAGAATAAAAATAGAAAAAAATAGAAAAAAAAATAATAAAGAAAAGAAAAAAAAGGAAAAAAAAGGAAAAAAGGGAAAAAAGAAAAAAAAAGAAAAAAAATTAAAACGAGGAAATAAAAAAGAAAAAAGAAAAGAAAGAAAAAAGGAAAGAAAAAGAAAAAAAGAAAACAGAAAAAAGAGGAAAAAAGAGAAAAAAAATAAAATAAAAAGAAAATAAGAAAAAAGAGAAATAAAAAAGAAAAAAGAGATAAAAGAGAAAAAGAAAAAAAAGGAAAAAAGAGAAAAAAAGAAAAAAAGAAAAAATACAAAAAGAAAAAAGGAAAAAAAGAAAGAAAAAAGGAAGAAAAAAAGAAAGAAAAGAATAGTAAAAAGGGAAAGAAACAAAAAAGAGGAAAAAAAGAAATAAAGAGAACGAAATAAAAAAGAGAAAAGAAAGAATAGAAAAAAGTGAAAAAATAAAAAAAGAAAAATAGAAAAAAGAAAAAATGGAAGAAAGGAAAAAAGAAAAAGGAAAAAAATGAAGAAAGAAAAAAAAAGGAAAAAAAAGGAAGAAAAGGAGGAAAAAAGGGAAAAAAAGAAAAAGGGAAAGAAAGAAAAAAATATAGAGAAAAAAAGAAAAAGAAAAAGAAAGGAAAAAAGGGAAAAAAGAAAAAAGAAAAAAGGAAAAAAGAATAGAAAAAAATGAAAAAAGAAAAAAGAAAAAAAGGAAAAAGGGAAAAAAGGAAAGAAAAAGGGGAAAGAAAAAAAAGAGAAAAAAGAAAAAAGAAAAAAAGTAAAGAAAAAAAGGATAGCAAAGGAAAGAACAGGAAAGAAAAAAATAAAAAGGAAAGAAAAAAAGAAGAAAAAGGAGAAAAAAGAGGGAAAAAAAGGAAAAAAAAAGAAAGAAAGAAAAAAAATAAAGAATAAAATAAAATAAAAAGGGGGAGACACCCAGGAAACACCACAGAACAGGTTGGGAAAGGCACTTTACATAATGAATCACCTAGCATTACCCTTTCCTCACTAAGAGATACCACCCATAGTAAAACATTACAAAAGTTCCGCAGTGTCATGGGTGCCACAATCAGAGCAGGCCTTAGTTATGGTAAAAAAAATTAAATACAGGTCTTTGGGAGGGACCCCAGCTTCTAATAACTTGGGGTCGAGGGTATGCTTGTGTCTCCACAGGTCACGGACCAAGATGGGTACCAGCAGGGGGTAAGGCCATGGTTGGCCTCCTCCTCACAATCGCCGCTGTCATCGGTTATTGCCAGCCCTGGGTCTCCATCCAACCACACTGCAACATCGGGGTCACCCTCGCCAACATGACAGGACAAGAAGCGATGTGCCTGTCCCTGGCTAGTGCTAACGACCCCTTTACGACACGTCTGGTGGGGATCCTGGCAGATAACAAAGATTGGACTGCCTACTTGCGGCGAGCACCCCTAGAGCCACAAGAATTAGATATCCTGGGAAGTGTAACAGCCACAGCATGTGTAAGGTTCAATTACATGGGCAAAAA
>NW_023310524.1:0-10704 GCF_011077185.1 Oxyura jamaicensis | reverse complement strand
GTCGTAAAGGGGTCGTTAGCACTAGCCAGGGACAGGCACATCGCTTCTTGTCCTGTCATGTTGGCGAGGGTGACCCCTTTACGACACGTCTGGTGGGGATCCTGGCAGATAACAAAGATTGGACTGCCTACTTGCGGCGAGCACCCCTAGAGCCACAAGAATTAGATATCCTGGGAAGTGTAACAGCCACAGCATGTGTAAGGTTCAATTACATGGGCAAAAACCAAACCATGAAACAAATTGTCAATGTCACACTCGTTCCTTATCGCAATGCATCTCTTTGGTGTAATTAGACAAAACTATAATAGCATCCTTCCTTGTGCCAGGAGCAGCTCTGCTCGGCTGTGGGATCGACTGTGGAACGGACACCCCTAGGTGCACCCCGAGCATTTCCCTCGGAGGGGTCTCCACTCTCAGCTGCTCACCATGGGAGTAGAAAAGGACCTCCTGAAGCTGCGAACAAATTATTTTAAGTGATATTTTCTTGTGGTATGAATGAAAAGTGAAAGAGGCCTCTTTGTGTGATTGTGCTGTGCGAGTGAGAAATAGCATCATGGCAAAGCACCATCCCTAGTGCTTAGTGGCTTGTTGATTGATGTAGATTCTAGTAGGCATGCTAGTTTACAATCGTAATTTTGCATGTGGTTTTCACCCTGTTGCTTATTATAATGTTTGCAGTGCTTGATAGAAAAATATATAGAAAGCATTTGGTTGGTTGAAAATAAAAAGGGGGAATTGTGGGAAAGGAATTCGCAAGTGGCTTTGCACTGTTTCCCACGTCCTTGAATTAGAGATAATGAGGAAACAAGCTAGAGAGAAGTGCATGGAGAAGCTAGACCAATGATAAGTTGTTGTCAGCGCGTGCTGTTGTTAGTTGCCTATATATACTCTGTTAGAACATGCAATAAAGGAGGACGATTATACTAGCATAGAGGTTGCATCGTTACTCCGGGACCGTCTCCCTTTCCGACAATCCTGCCTCAGGGAAAAAATCTGGTTGGTATTTTTAAATAGATATCTAACCATAGACAAAAGTTGAAACACATGTGGGAAGCATAGCTCATGCTAGTTTCAACACCTCCAAAATATTCAAAATTTTCCAAAACTATTTTAACTTGTCTGGAGTGCTTGTTAATAGCTTCCATAGTAAGGTTCCTGAAGTGCAAAACTGATGGCCATACTGAGTACAAATACTGTTTTACGTTTATTGTCGGTGTAATATGAGCACATACTATATACAAAGTGGCAAAACCTGGCTTTAGATATTGATCGCCATCTGCCGAACAATACTCAGTCCCTCCCTGAGCAGAGGTCTCCCCCCCGCCCAACCTTCCCCGTTTTTATTGTTCAGCATGATGTCATATGGTATGGAATATCCCTTTTGGCCAGTTTGGGTCAGCAGTCCTGGCTTTGTCCCCTCCCAGCTTCTTGTGCACTCCCAGCCTGCAGGGCAGCATAAGAAGCTGAAAAGCCCTTGCCTCTGTGTAAGCACTGCTCTGCAACAACTAAAACATCAGTGTGTTATCAACATTATTTTTCTCCTAAATCCAAAACATGGCACATACCAGCCACCATGAAGAAAATGAACTCTATCCTAGCTGAAACCAGAGCAAGACTATTATGCCTTGTCCTATCACTATATGCCTTTGTAAAAAGTCTCTTTCCATCTTTCTTATAGGCCCACTTTAAATATTGAAAGGCTGTAATAAGGTATCCTGGAGCCTTCTCTTCTCTAGGCTAAACAACCCCAGTTCTCTCAGCCTTTCTTCATAGAAGAGGTGTTTCATCTCTCTGATCATTTTTGTAGCCCTCCTCTGGACCTACTCCAACAAGTCCATGTCTCTCTTGTGCTGGGGGCCTCAGAGCTGGATACAGTACTCCAGGTGGGGTCTCACAAGGGCAGTGTAGAGGGGGAGAATCCCCTCCCTCAACCTGCTGTCCACTCTTCTTTTTATGCAGTCAAGGATTCTGGGCAACCTGCTCTATGTGTCCCTGCTTGAGCAGTGGAGTTGGACCAGATGATCTCCAGAGCTCCCTTCCAACCTAAACCATTCTCTGTGATTTTGTGTGATTCTGTGTGAATTGGGAAGCCAGTGAAAATTACTAAGCTTTTAGGGTAGAATTTTCAGCCTGCATTTTTTGTATAAAATGCTTCATGGAAATTGCATGGTAGATTTAAAATATATTGCAATGCTAATAGTCTTTTCACATTTTTCATTTTATATCCGTATGATGCATATTAAATATTGCATGTCTTACAATATAGAATATTAAGCTCCTTTCAGTAACTTTTTTGTTCTGTTATCAGTGAGTGTTTTAAACAGGGCAACATAACTAAAAATAATTATTGTATTTGTATGACGATGTTCATGGCTCTATCGGGTTTATGTGGCAAGGTTTTGCCAGCAGGGGGCTGCCGGGCGGCTTCTGTGAGAAGAGACCAGGAGCTGCCCCCATGTTGGACACAGCCTGTTCCAGCTGGCTCCAAAAGGGACCCACTGCAAGCCATACAGCAAAGCTGGTGGCACCTTTGTGAAAGCATAGTTACGAAAGTTATGAAAAAAAAAGTGGAGTGAGAGAAACAACCCTGAAGACACCAACGTCAGTGAAGAAGAAGAGGGAGGAGATGGAGGAGATGCTCCAGGCGCTGAAGCAGAGGCTCCCCTTCAGCCCATGGAGAAGATCATGGTGAAACAGGCTGTCCTCCTACAGCCCATGAAGGAACACATTGGAGCAGATATCCACCCTGCAGCCCGAGGAGAACCCCACACTGGAGCAGGTGGATATGGCCTGAAGGAGGCTGTAGCCTGTGGAGAGCCCATGCTGGAGCAGGCCCCTGGCAGGAACTGCATCCTATAGATAAGAGCCCATGCAGGAGTAGGTTTTCTGGCAAGAACTGCAACCCATAGGGGACCCATGCTGGAGCAGTCTGTTCCTGAATAACTGCGGCCCATGGGAAGGAACCATGTAGAAGCAGTTTGTGAAGGACTGCACCCTGTGGGAGGGACCTCTTGCTTGAGCAAGGGAAGAGTGTGAGGAGGAAGGAGCAGAAGAGATGAAGTGTTATGGACTGACCGCACCCCCCCATTGCCCCCCTGTAGTGGGTTTACGTGGCAAGGTTTTTGTAGCAGGGGGCCATAGGGGTGGCTTCTGTGAGAAGGATCTAGAAGCTGCCCCATGTTTGGTAAGGGCCCCACTGCTGACCAGAGCCGAGCCAATAAGTGATGTTGTTTTGCGCCTCTGTGAGAGCATATTTAAGACAGGGAAAAAAAAATGCTGTGCCACACAGCAGCTGGGAATGTGAGAGGAGTGAGAAATAGCCTTGCAGGCGCCAAGGCCAGTAAAGAAGGAGCGGGAGAGGTGTTCCAGGCGCCGGAGCAGAAGTCCCTTGCGACCTGTGGTGAGGACCATGGTGAATCAGGCTGTCCCCCTGCAGCCCATGGAGTAACACGGTGAAGCAGGGTTCCACGCTGCAGCCTGTGGAGGAGACCACAGTGGAGCAGGTGGACCTGCACTGACGGAGACTGCGGTCTGTGGAAGATCCCTGCCGGAGCAGATTCTGAGCTGGATCTGTAGGTCGTGAAGAGGAGACCACGCAGGAGCAGGTGACCTGGCAGGAGCTGCTGCCCGTAGGGGACCCAGGTTGGAGCAGTTTGCTCTCGAGGGATGGACCCCGTCGTACGGACCCATATCTGGAGCAGTTCCTGAAGAGCTGCTGCCTGTGGGAAGCCCACGCTGGATCAGTTCAGCAAGGACTGCATCCCGTGGGAGGGACCCCACAGCACAGGGGACGAGAGTGACTGAGAAGGAGCGGCAGAGAAGAAGCGCTACAGACTGACCGCAACCCCTATTCCCCCGTTCCCCTGTGCCGCTCGGGGGGGAGGAGGTGGAAGAGGGTGGATGGGGGGGGGGGGGGGCGCCCAGTGCTTTTAGTTTCTTTCCTTTGTTTCTCACTTCTCTAGCTTGTTAGTAATAGGCAATAAATCTTACTATCTCCCTATGCTGAGTCTGTTTTGCCCGTCATGATAATTACTGCACAATCTCCTCGTCCTTATCTCAACCCTTGAGCCCCTTTCGTCGTATTTTCTCCCTGTTCCTCTTTGAGGAGGGGGAGTGAGAGAGTGGTTATGGTGGAGCTTGGCCGCTCACCCGAGTAAAACTACCACACCCCCCCCCAGTTAATCTTCCCCAAGTTGAGTCTGTTTTCCCCATGATGGCAACTGGTAAGCAGTCTCCCTGTCCTTTATCTTGACCCTCAAGCTTTTTCATTGTGTTTTCTTCCACTGTCCTGCTGAGTAGGGGGAGTGAGAGAACAGCTTGATGGCACCTGGTGGCCAGCCAAGGGTTAACCCATCACAATGGCGATAATGGATTTTATTTTATTTATGCAACAGTATAACACATCTTTTCATACCTAAAAACTGTCGATGATGTTGACTTTGGGCAATTATAGTTTGTTCAGCAGATGTGCCTGTCTGTTGACCACTTCCTGTGAAACCATCTGCAACTCCATCCACTTTTTGCACAGGCTTGTACCTACAAAAATATCAAATACAAAATTAGCCTTTATGTTTACTTTTTCATAAGTGCAATATTACACTCTGTTCTGCCTTATTTCTCGGTCTCAAAATGCAGTTTTGCTAGTTTAGATACAAGTAAAAAATAACATCAGAATAATTGTAGTAAGTAAAGCCAGAACATTGGCAATGCATTATAAAATTCATAAAGCTGATAGCACAGCACAACTACCATTTTCTAGTGGAATTTAGTTTAAAAACTAAGACCTAAAGCTCATTTATACTAAACAGAAGCAAAACCTTTCCTTTTCTAAAGAACTTGCAGTCCCAGGAATCAAGTAGCTCAAAAATAAGTTTTCATCACCTTAAAAAGGGCCATACTAATTTTTGGAGACAAAGGAAATGAAATAATTTTTAAATGCAACAAACTTCTCATGAGCTCAGAAGGTCTGAGAAGACTATTCAGACTTAACTCTTCATATGTTAACTCACAAAAGCTTTTATAAAGGATAAAAGGAACAAAAAGACTAGTAGGAATGCTGGCTTGGATGGTCAGATGCTGAGATCGTCACACTGACAGGCTGAACATCCAGCCTGCAATTCCCCACACATCTAAAAATTAATTCTGTCCCATTCCATTGTGCAATTATAAAGCTTTGTACTAACTTTAGGCATGTCAATACATTCCACTCTGGAAATTCTCCTCTCAAGAAGCAGTTGAGTCAGCTCTGAGCATGTTCTCATTTTGATCTTATTAAACAGAGACTAGTAATGCTCCATGTAACGACTTAGTTTTTAGCTCATGAGAAAGCTCCCATAAGAATCAGGCATCCAAAATTCTGGGCATTCCTGACATTTTTAACTATACAATAACATAGGACGTGATATTATGACGGTGTGCTCCCTCCACCCCATACTTCTTGTTGCCCAGAGAAGTAGTGGATGCTGCATCCCTGGAGGTGTTCAAGACCAGGCTGGATGAGGCCCTGGGCAACCTGATCTAGTGGGTGGCATCCCTGCCCATGACAGAGGGTTTGGAATTAGATGATCTTTAAGGTCCCTTCCAACCCAAAGCATTCTATGATTCTACAAAACCGAATGATTGTTGTGAGTATGCTTCACTGGTGGAGACCAGATATTGCTAAGTGAGGATGAAGCAAACAGCTGTTGGGGTCCATGAGTTTTCTCAAATTCAGGACCTGACCCAGCAGATAAGCCCCATTCTCTCACGAGCCAAGTAGCTTATTGGGCTGGGGGAATAGACAGACACCATGGAGCAGGGTGAATCCTCCATAGTCCCTATTAAATCTCTAAGTGAGGTCTTTATAGCCGTGACAAAAGCCGCTTGCATACAAGCCATGCACAAACAAGAGACCCATAATGTCCCACTGTCTGCTACAGGAGATTTTGCAATGGTAAAGTCACTGATTAGAGAAGCCCTGGAAATTCTTAAACCATACTTAGTTGCAAAATGAGATGAGATCAAGACACAGAACATAATGCAACACAAGGTGACAATGTGCAGAATGTCCTTAAGCAACTCCCTACATGGGCAGAATTAATGCACTGCATTGTTAACCATGAAAAATGTGCTGGGAGGATGCACCAGCTGAAAAAAAAAAACACAACTGAACACCTGCGGAAGAGATCATAAGGTGAGGAGACCTGTAAAAATGGGAACAGAAACTGAACTAAAGGAAAATAATTCTAGAAACCTGCAAGTGCAATCTTGAGAACAGAGAACTGAGTTATGGAAAATAGCATTAGCTCTAGGCATTCCCAGAACTGTCATTATCTTGAGTCTGATCAAAGCATTCCACACAGGAGACACCAGCGAAAGGAGGTATCGTATTTCAGAGAACCATAGAATCATTAAGGTTGGAAAAGACCTTCAAGATCATCTGGTCCAACCATCCTCCTACCACCAATATCACCCACTAAACTATGTCCCTCAGCATCAAGTCCAGTCTTTCCTTAAACACCCCCAGGGACGGTGACTACACCACCTACCTAGGCAACCCATTCCAGTACCTGACTACTCTTCCTGAGAAGAAACTTCTCATTTCCAATATGAACCCAGCCTGGAGCAACTTGAGGCCATTCCTTCTTGTTCTATCGCTAGTTATCTGCGAGAAGAGGCTGACCCCCAGCTCCCCACACCTTCCTTTCAGATACTTGTAGAGAGTAATAATGTCTCCCCTGAGCCTTCTCTTCTCCAGCATAAACAACCCTAGCTCCCTCAGCCGCTCCTCATAAGACTTGTTCTCTAGACCTTTCACCAGCTTCACAGCCCTTCACTGGACACGCTCCAGGGCCTCCATGTCTTTCTTGTAGTGAGGAGCCCAAAACAGAACGCAGTACAAAAGGTGAGACCTCACCAGAGCAGAGTACAGGGGGACAATCACCTCCCTGGTCCTGCTGGCTACACTATTCCTGATACAAGACAGGATGCCATTGGCCACCTGGGCACACTGCCGGCTCATGTTCAGATGAGCATCGACCAACAGCCCAGATCCTTATCCTCTGCAGTTTTCCAGCCACTCTGCCCCAAGCCTCTAGCACTGCATGGGGTTGTTCTGACCAAAGTGCAGGACCCAGCACTTAGCCATGTTGAACTTCATCCCATTGGCCTCTGTCCGTTGACTCATCCTGTCCAGGTCCCTTTGCAGGGTCTTCCTACCATCCGGCAGATCAACACTCACCCCCCCCCCCCCCCACCCTGATGTCGTCCGCAAACTTACTGAGGGTGCACTCAATTAAGGTGCACACTTGGAAAATAAGGAGGGGATTGGTGACAGCCAACATGGCTTCACTAAGGGCAGATTGTGCCTAATAAATCTGGTGGCCTTCTATGACAGAGTTACAGCCCAACTTACCCTGCAACTTGGTATCATCTGCAAACTTACTGAGATGAGGTTGGTCAGGCAGGACTTGCATTTCATGAACCCATGCTGACTGGGCCTGATCCCCTGGTTGTCCTGCACATGCTGTGTGATTGCATTCAAGATGACCTGTTCCACCACCTTTCCTGGCACCGAGGTCAGGCTAACAGGCCTGTAGTTCCCCAGGTCCTCCTTACAACCCTTCTTAGAGATGGGCATCACATTAGCAAGTCTCCAGTCATCTGGGACCTCTCCAGATGACCATGACCACTGATAGATGATGGAAAGCAGCTCGGCAATTACGTCCGCCAACTCC
This sequence comes from Oxyura jamaicensis, assembly GCF_011077185.1. Classification (NCBI taxonomy): domain Eukaryota; kingdom Metazoa; phylum Chordata; class Aves; order Anseriformes; family Anatidae; genus Oxyura; species Oxyura jamaicensis. The sequence continues at coordinate 2,989 of NW_023310524.1, read as the reverse complement.
CTCAGCACCCTTGGGTGGATCCCATCTGGCCCCATGGACTTGTGACAGTCCAGGTATTGCAGCAGGTCTCTAACTGTTTCCACCTGAACTGTGGGGAGTTTCTTCTGCTCCCCGTCCCTGACTTCCAGTTCGGGAAGCTGAGTACCCTGAGGATAAGTGGTCTGACTAGTAAAGACAGATGTAAAGAAGGCATTAAGAACCTCAGCCTTTTCCTTATCCTCAGTAGTCATGTCCCTCCCCTGCATCCAGTAAAGGATGGAGATACTCCTTGGCCCTCCTCTTACCATTAATATATTTGTGAAAATATTTTGTTATCCTTTAACACAGAGGCCAGGTTGAGCTCGTGCTGGGTTTTAACCTTTCTGATTTTCTCTCTGCATATGCTGGCAAATTCCTTGTATGCTCCCTGAGTTGCCTGTTCCTTCCTCCACCGGACATAAACTCTCTTTTTCTCCCAGACACTCAGCAAAAGTTCCCTGTTCAGCCATGCTGGTCTTCTTCCCCGCTGGCTCATCTTACAGCATACAGGGACAGCCTGCTCCTACGCCTTTAAGACTTCTTTCTTGAGCAGCGTCCAGCCTTCCTGAACCCCTCTGCCCTTCAGGACTGACTCCCAAGGGACCCTCCTTACCAGCGACCTGAACAATTCAAAGTCTACCTTGGGAAGTCCAAGGTAGCAGCTTTACTGACCCCCCGTCCTGACTTCACCAAGAATAGAGAACGCTACCATATTGCAGTCACTCTGCCCAAGACAGCTCCTGACCACCACACCACCCACCAGTCCTCTGTTTGTGAACAGCAGGTCTAGGGGGCACTTCCCCCCCAGTAGGCTCACTAATGAACTGAGTCAGGAATCTTCCACCCACTCCACTATAACATAACAGACCCCCACCAGGATGTCCACCTTGTTGGCCATCCCCCTGATTCTTATCCATAGGGACTTAACCTTATCATTCCCAGCCCCAAGCTCAACATTGAAACACTCTCTAATACCTCTCTGAAGATCTTATAGACATCCATTGCAGCACTCCAGTCATGGAAGTGGTCCCACCACGTTTCAGTGATGGCAACTAGGTCATAGTTTGCCTGCCACATAATGGCTTCCATTTCAACTCTGCTGGCACCAGTTCCCAGAAAGGGAGATAACCCTCTTCCTCCTCCCTAGGAAGGAATTGCAGGACATGAAGACAAAAAATTAGCGAAGTCCGGATGGCAATTGGGCCTGCCTGTCTGGAAGTTGGAGGCTTATCAATGGGTAAGTGTTGACGGCCCATACATTTTGATTCCAGCTGGTCCTCAAGGGCAATTTGTGAAGTTTTTAATTGATACAGGTGAACAAATTTCAATACTAACACAAGATGCCAAGAAGCCGGGTGTGCAATCCAGACAGCAGAGTTAAGATTACCAGTGTGAACAGAGTGGAGCAAACTTTTTTTGCCAAACTGCCAATTTATGGTTCCTGTGTGAGAAGCGCATGTTGACTGCCCTCTTTGCAATTAAAGGCCATCGTGAAAGTATTTCAGGTTTTGATGTTTTAAATTGGACAAACTGATGAATGGCAGTATGTGGTCTTTTGACTCTAACCTCAGTCCCAGCCCCAGTAGAAATAGGGAGTCTACAGTGTATGTCCTTCGCATGGCCCCTGCACTCCCTGATTCAAAAATTACTAATGTACCACAATATCTGATTTCTTCTGTGGCATGAAATGGAAGTTCTGAAGTCATAGCTGATCTGGAAAAATAACAATTTTTCTCTAAAACCCACTTTCTGTATAAATCATCTGTCTGGACAGTTCAGAAACCAGACAGGAGGTGGCAGTTAACAATTGATTATTGGTGCCTGAATGCTAATATGCCCCCCCCCCCAGCTGCTGTACCAAACATTGCAAACATAACAGCTATTTTGCAGGCAGCTGCATGCCCGATGCCCATGGATGGTGACAGTAGATGTAAAAGCTCATGCAAAAGATAATCAGACAGCCAGGAAGTGGAAGGGTAGATAAGTTAACTAAAATTAGAAAAATCACTTTAAATCCTGAGTGGCATCATTTGGGAGAATGGTTACATCAAAATCTAGGTCATACCAGTAAGGAAGCACTTTACTTCTCTGCATAGAGTAAGTGCTGGCCCATAAACAGAAGAACTTGTCAAACTATTCTTACAAAATGTCCCCGGTGCAGATTGAAATTACAAGCAGATGATCCTGCTAAAGCACCACCTCCACATATCAATGAAGGGAAAACTTTATGGTCTACCTGGCAAATTGATTATATTGGACCATTCCTGTGGGATATCGATACATCCTCACAGGAGTGGAAGTAGCCTCCAGCTTGATTATGGCAATTAAGTGCTGAAAGGTCAATTGCCAAAATACACTGTTAAAGGATATAATTCCAAGATATGGAGTCCCAAAAGCAATCAAAACAGACAGGAAGACTCATTTGATATCATTGGATGACAGGGAGACCTACACACTCCCTATCACCCACAAGCCTCGTGATGGGTGGAGTGAATGAATTGGACATGAAAAGAAAAAATAGCAAAAATGTGTACCCGTACTGGATTAAAGTATCCATATGCCCTGAACCTAGCGCTATGGGATGTCCGGAATGCACCAAGGCAACCCCTAGGGTTAACACCAGCCAAAATTTGCTTTGGTAGACATTTAGCTATACCAGCAACCTTTATCCAAGCTAAGACCAGCCTGCTGAATGAAGATGAACAAGTAACTCAGTACATAATTGTCCAAGTTTCAGTTAGGACAGAGTTATTTTTCCTCCCAGTAGCTGGTAGGGTGCTATGTTTTAGCATTTAGGATGAGAATAATAGTGATAACATGCTGATGTTTTAATTGTTGCAGAGCAGTGCTTACACTAAGCCAAGGACTTTTCAGCTACTCGCTCTGTCCTGCCAGCGGGCAGGCTGGGGGTGCAGCAAGAGCTCGGAGGGGACAGACCCAGGACAGCTGACCCAAACTGGCCAAAGGGGTA
>NW_023310523.1:3094-5381 GCF_011077185.1 Oxyura jamaicensis | reverse complement strand
GGGGGGTCTCCTGTCCCACATCCCCCCCCAGGGACATCCCATGTCCCCACAGCTGGCACCACCCTGGCTCGGTGTCCCCAGATCTGGCACCAGAACTGTCCCCTGGGGGGTCTCGGGTCCCACATCCCCCCCCCAGGGACAGCTCATGTCCCCACAGCTGGCACTGCAGTGGCTCGGTGTCCCCAGATCTGGCAGCAGAGTTGTCCCCGGGGGGGTCTCCTGTCCCACATCCCCCCCAGGGACATCCCATGTCCCCAAATCTGGCACCACACTGGCTCGGTGTCCGCATATCTGGCACCAGAACTGTCCCCCGGGGGTCTCCTGTCCCATGTCCCCCCCCCTCCAGGGACATCCCATGGATGGAGGGGGCACCAGGACGGTCCCTGGGGTGTCCCCGTGTCCCCACATCTCCCACCAGGACCGTCCCCAGGCCGGTCCTGTGCCCCCCCCCCACGTCCCGTGTCCCCCCTGCTGGCACCAGGACCGTCCCCATGTCCCCCAGCAGGGATCGGGGCTGTCCCCAGGGAGGTGCCAGCCCCCCGGTGGCCGTGTCCCCACCAGGACTGTCCCCAGGGGTCCCCTACCGTGCTGCGTCCCCAGCAGGCGGTTGAAGACCTCCTTGACCACGATGGGGTTGAGCTTGATGAGCTTGGGCAGCGCCTGGATCACCTCTTTCTGCCCCAAAAACACGGCCCCCTCAGCGCTGCCCCCGAGGGGACACGGGGAGGGGACACGGGGAGGGGGACGGGGACACGGGGAGGGGACAGGACACGGGGATAGGGACATGGCATGGGGACACTGGAGGGGAACGGGGACAAATGATGGAGAACCGGGGAGGGGGGCATGGGGAGGGGGACACGGGGAGGGGGAGGGGGACATGGGGACTTGGAATGGGGTTGGGACAGGGATGGGGACAGGGACACAGGATGGGAAAACAGGGTTGGGGACACAGGGAGGGGACACGGGGATGGGAATGGGGGACAGGGGACACGGGGGGATGGGAATGGGGGACGGGGACACGGGAGGGGACATGGGGGGATGGGAATGGGGGACGGGGACACGGGAGGGGACATGGGGAGGGGAATGGGGGACAGGGACACGAGGAGGGGACACAGGGGGATGGGAATGGGGGACGGGGACATGGGGAGGGGACATGGGGAGGGGAATGGGGGACAGGGGACAGGGGGAGGGGACACGGGTGGATGGGAATGGGGGACAGGGACATGGGGAGGGGACATGGGGAGGGGAATGGGGGACAGGGGACAGGGGGAGGGGACACAGGGATGGGAATGGGGGACAGGGGACAGGGGGAGGGGACACAGGGATGGGAATGGGGGACAGGGGACAGGGGGAGGGGACACAGGGATGGGAATGGGGCACGGGGACACGGGGGGATGGGAATGGGGCACGGGGACACGGGGAGGGGACACGGGGGGGACGCCCCCACCTTCTCCAGCCCGTTGAGGACGGGGATGAGGAAGCGCACGTCCGGCAGCCGCTTGTGGTACAGGTCCCGCACGCGCTTCACCAGCTCGGGCGAGGGCGGCACTGCGAGGGGGGGGGGGGGGGACGGACACACGATGACAGCGCGCCCCCGGGGGCCGTCCCCAGGCGTCCCCAGGTGTCCCCGTCCCCACCTTTATCGGTCAGGCTGTGCAGGCAGCGCGTCACCAGCGTCTCGGCGCCCTTGGGGCAGTTCTCCACCAGCAGCAGCAGCTCGGGCGAGTTCATCCCCATCCCGCGGATCTGCGGCACGAGCGGCGTCACCGCGGGGGTGTCCCTCACCGTGTGTCCCCCCCCCCCCCGGCGTCCCCAAGCCTCACTGGCTGCTCGATGACCCGCAGCACGGTGCGCTTGATGTCGGCGATGGCCTCGGTGTAGACGGAGGCGAGCTCGTGGATCAGCTTGTGGTTGTGGGGCAGCAGCGCCAGGTAGAGGTAGAGGCACTGCTTGATCGTCTCCTCCGTCCACGGCGCCGCCACCTCTGCATGACACCGCCGTCACCGTCACCGTCCCCCCCCCCCGGGTGCCGCCCCCCCGCCCCGCGGTCGCTCACCGGTGTCCTTGTCGGCCCCGAAGAGGACGGAGGGCGGGTTGGGGTGCACCAGCAGCTGCAGGTAGTTGAGGGCGAACTTCTCCACGTAGCCGCGCAGCTCGTCCTTCTCGTACAGCCGCTTGATGAACAGCAGCGCCTGCTGACGCACCTGCGGGGCGGCCGGCCAGCGGCACGGGGACGTCACGGGCACGGGGACGTCATGGGCACGGGGACGTCATGGGCACGGGGACG
>NW_023310523.1:2278-3084 GCF_011077185.1 Oxyura jamaicensis | reverse complement strand
CACGGGGACGTCATGGGCACGGGGACGTCATGGGCACGGGGACGTCACGGGCACGGGGACGTCATGGGCACGGGGACGTCATGGGCACGGGGACGTCATCGGCACAGGGACGTCATGGGCACGGGGATGTCACCAGCGTGGGGACGTCATCGGCACAGGGACATCATGGGCACGGGGATGTCATCGGCACGGGGACGTCATTGGTGTGGGGACATCATGGGCACGGGGACGTCACCGGCGTGGGGACGTCATTGGTGTGGGGACATCATGGGCACGGGGACGTCACGGGCACGGGGACGTCACGGGCACGGGGACGTCACGGGCACGGGGACATCATTGGTGTGGGGACGTCATGGGCACAGGGACGTCACGGGCACGTCACGGGCATGGGGACGTCACGGGCATGGGGACGTCACGGGCACGGGGACGTCATGGGCATGGGGACGTCATGGGCACGGGGACGTCACCAGCACAGGAACGTCATTGGTGTGGGGATGTCACCGGCACAGGGACGTCATGGGCATGGGGATGTCATTGGTGTGGGGACGTCACCAGCACAGGGACATCGTGGGCATGGGGACGTCACCGGTGTGGGGACGTCACTGGTGTGGGGATGTCACCAGCATGGGGATGTCACGGGCACGGGGATGTCACCGGCATGGGGATACCGGCAAGGGGATGTCATTGTCCCAGGGACATCACCACCGCGGGGCTGTCCCCAGGGGTGTCACCGTGCTGTCCCCACCTTGTCCTGCCCCTGGGGGTGTCACCGCACTGTCCCCACCTTGTCCTGCCCCCAGGGGTGT
>NW_023310523.1:1783-2268 GCF_011077185.1 Oxyura jamaicensis | reverse complement strand
TGTCACCGTGCTGTCCCCACCTTGTCCTGTCCCCAGGGGTGTCACCGCGCTGTCCCCACCTTGTCCTGTCCCCAGGGGTGTCACCGCACCGCCCCCACCTTGTCCTGTCCCCGGGGGTGTCACCGCGCTGTCCCCACCTTGTCCTGCCCCCAGGGGTGTCACCGCACTGTCCCCACCTTGTCCTTCTCGTGGGAGCTGAGGTCCAGCAGCACGTGCAGGTACTGGAACTGCCGCGACGGCCGCTTGAAGATGAGGTCGCGCAGCGTCGACATGCCCAGGTAGGTCCGGCTCTGGGGGGGGGGGGGGGGGGCCCCGGGGGGGGGGCTGGGACCTGGCCGTGGGGACCCGATGGGGGCGGTGACCCTATGGGGACGGTCTGGGACCCGATGGGGGCGGTCTGGGACCCCATTCCCATCCTGGTGTCCCCGTCCCCATCCCGGTGGCCCCATCCCCATCCTGGTGGCCCTGTCCCCGTGCCCTGTCCC
>NW_023310523.1:0-1773 GCF_011077185.1 Oxyura jamaicensis | reverse complement strand
GGTGGCCCCATCCCCATCCTGGTGGCCCTGTCCCCGTGCCCTGTCCCCTGTCCCCATCCCAGTGGCCCCATCCCCATCCTGGTGGCCCTGTCCCCGTGCCCTGTCCTCTGTCCCCATCCCGGTGGCCCCATCCCCATCCCAATGGCCCCATTTCCATCTTGGCAGCCCCAACCCCATCCTGGTGGCCCTGTCTCCCTGCCCTGTCCCCTGTCCCCATCCCAGTAGCTCCATCCCCATCCTGGTGGCCCCATCCCCGTGCCCTGTCCCCTGTCCCCATCCTGGTGGCCCTGTCCCCATGCCCTGTCCCGTCCTCTCGCCGCCCCCATCCCCATCCCAGTGGCCCCGTCCCCATGCCCTGTCCCTGTCCCCATCCTGGTGGCCCTGTCCCCATCCCGGTGGCCCCATCCTGGCTGTCCCGTCCCCGTGCCCCATCCCCTGTCCCCATGCCCCGTCCCCTGTCCCCATCCTGGCCGCCCCCTCCCCGTGCCCCGTCCCTTCCCCATCCTGGTGGCCCTGTCCCCATCCTGGTGGCCCCATCCCCATCCTGGTGGCCCTGTCCCCGTGCCCTGTCCCCCATCCCTGTGCCCCGTCCCCCCTCCCCGTGCCCCGTCCCCTGTCCCCGTGCCCCATCCCCTGTCCCCATCCCAGCCGCCCCCTCCCCATCCCGGCCGCCCCCTCCCTGTGCCCCGTCCCCTGTCCCCATCCTGGTGGCCCTGTCCCCGTGCCCTGTCCCCCCTCTCCGTGCCCCATCCCCTGTCCCCACCCCGGCTGCCCCCTCCCCATCCCGGCCGCCCCCTGTCCCCATCCTGGTAGCCCCATCCCCATCCTGGTGGCCCCGTCCCCATCCTGGTGGCCCTGTCCCCATCCTGGTGGCCCTGTCCCCATGCCCTGTCCCCCGTCCCCGTGCCCCGTCCCCACCCGTCCTTCTGATCGGGCTTCTCCTGGAGGCCGGCGAGGAGCCCGATGAGGCACTCGTCGTAGCGCTGCAGCCCGGGGGGGCCGCGGCTCAGGTAGGCGTTGTACTCCTGGAAGAGCCACGCGAAGGCCAGGTCGAGGCGCCCGCGGACGTCCTCCAGCACGAAGGCCAGCAGCTCGCTCTGCAGCGGCACCTCGAAGCGCGTCACCAGCGCCGCCAGGATCTTGACGCGAGCCTGGGGCGGGAGACGGTGGCTTGGTTTTTTTTGGGGGGGGGGGGGGGGGGGAACATCACGGGGCGGGGGGGGGGGTCACCGCGCGCGGTGCCGGACCTGGGCGGCCCCGCTGCAGGCGACGGCGCGCTCGGCGCGCAGGATGCGGGTGACGGCGCCCAGCTTCAGCTTCTCCACCTGCACGTCGCTCAGCGGCTTCACCACGTCGCTCAGGCGGAACACCTTCTTGCGGCCCCCCGCGCCCGCCAGCCTGCGGAGTTTGGGGGCTCAGCACCCCAACGGGAGTCGTTTCGGCCCAAAAACGGGACCGCAGCACCCGAAGGGGAGTCGTTTCTCCCCAAAAAGGGATTTCAGCACCCCAACGGGCGTTGTTTCGGCCCAAAACAGGACCTCAGCACCCAAACGGGTGTCGTTTCGGCCCAAAAACAGGACTGCAGCACCCAAATGGGAGTTGCTTGCCCCAAAAATGGGACCTCAGCACCTGAACGGGCGTAGTTTCAGCCCCAAAACGGGACCTTAGCACCCAAACGGGCATCGTTTTCGCCCAAAAAAGAGACCTCAGTACCCAAATGGGAGTTGTTTCTCCCCAAAAAGGGACCCCAGCACCCAAACTGGCATCGTTTCT
>NW_023310522.1:0-8457 GCF_011077185.1 Oxyura jamaicensis | reverse complement strand
GAGCGCCCCGCGCACGCGCCCCGCCGCGGGCGGGCACGGACGTCACGGCGCGGCCCCTCGCGGAGCCGACCCACCGCGCCGCGCATGCGCTGCCGGCGCTCCGACGAAGCCCGCGGGGAGGCTCCCGCCCTGCGCGTGCGCGGAGGCGGCAGACCCGAGGGAAGGGGGGAACGGGGAGGGCGCGAGCCCGCCCTCAGTCTTCCCGCCCTCGAGACGCCGGCCAATGGGAATGCGGCAATCTCTTGAGTGATAGCAGCGCGAGCCAATAGGAACGCGGGCTTGTTTAACCGCTGCTGAGGGCGTCGTTGGCTGGGGAGGGGGTGGGCGCGTTCCCTCAGATGGGCGGTTGGGGGGCGGCGGGGCCTGGGGGCGGCACTGAGGGGTGCGTTGAGCCCGGAGCAGGCACCGAGGGGCGTCTTGGTGCCTTGAGGCCGGCCCTGAGGGGGGCATGCGGTGCCCGGGCTGCCCCTGAGGGGGGGCACGGTGCCTGGGGCCGGCCGGAGGCGGCTGACGGCAGCCAGAGCAAAGCGTGCGGTGCGCCACGCTGCTGGGAGCCAGCCCTGAGCGGGGCCGCAGCGCCCAGGGCCAGGAGGAGCCGTGTCCCTCCGGCCCTCAGCCCGGCCCGCGGCAGGGAGCCGGGAGCCGGGCAGGCCGGGCTGCCCCGTGTCACGGCACGGGAGCAGCGCCTCGCGGTGCCGGGGGTTGCCATCTCGCAGCCGAGGCCCTGCTTTTCCATCCTGTGCCACAGCTGCGAGCGGCTCTCTGCGAGCGTGGCGCGTGTGCCGCCGTCTCTGCAGCCGCCGATAGCGGGAACACCGGCTTCCATCTGTCGCCATTCGTTCCGTTTCTGTCTCTCGCCACGAGTCTTGCTGCCCAGATCCTGCTTGCATGCTGCCCTCTGCTGCCTCGTCACAGAATCACAGAATCATCGAGGTTGGAAGAGACCTCCAAGATCACCCAGTCCAACCTCTGACCTAATGCTAACAAGTCCTCCACTAAATCGTATCCCTAAGCTCTACATCTAAACGTCTTTTAAAGACCTCCAGGGATGGTGACTCAACCACTTCCCTGGGCAGCCCATTCCAATGCCTAACAACCCTTTCAGTAAAGAAGTTCTTCCTAACATCCAACATCAACCTGCCCTGGCACAACTTTAGCCCATTCCCCCTTGTCCTGTCACCAGGCACGTGGGAGAACAGACCAACCCCCACCTTGCTACAGCCTCCTTTAAGGTACCTGTAGACAGCGATAAGGTCGCCCCTGAGCCTCTTGTTCTTGTCAAGGAAGGCTGCTCAGAAACAGGCCTCACCAGGCTGCACCACACTACCTGTCCGTGAGGCGAGTGCCCGTGGTGACGAGACCTGCACAGCATTCTGCAGGGCCTCACCTGCCAGCCGTGGCTCGGGTGCAGGGGGGTCTGAAGTGGCTGCATGGGTAGCTGCAAAGTGCTGTGTGCCGTGCTTGTGAGAGAGCTGGCTTCATCTGTTAGTGCCGGTCAGTCTGGGCTGCACTGCCAGGACTCCTGCCTGGAGCTCCCTCAGACACTTGCCGGGAGGGATGCTATTCTCATCCCCCTGCAACCACCATACAGAAATCCCCCCAGGAAATTCTCCGATTCCTGTCTCTCCCCACCTCTGCCAGAAGCTGGGACGAGTCAGCCCCATTCTTGTGCTGCTGGCAGCAGTGCTGAAGCAGTCTGCTGCCCTGTCTGTAGGCCTTGTGGTCAAGAGCTGGGCCCTCCGCATCGCCTGGTGTCTGTGAGGGCTTTTGCCAGTCAGGAGAAAACTTTGGACCCTGTCCCCAGCCATCCCAATTTGTTCTGCCTGGGTGCCAAGCAGGACAGGGCACTGCTGCGCAGCTTTGTCCCACTCATCCTCCTCCCAAAACCCCTTTGGGAACCTTCAGGCGAGTTTCCCACTGCCGGGACCAGCAGTGGCCCTCAGTAAACCCGTGCTCCACAAGCATCACCCCCAAACAGAGGCAGGGACACGGCCCCTCAGAGCTGGCACCTTGCGGAGTGACCCACGGCCTGCTGCGGGGGGCAGAGGGGACTGGGGTGTGAGGTGACAGCAATGATGCCACAGAAATGGGGCCAGACTAACAAGGCAGGGAGGGGACTTCTAACACCTGTTTTTCTGCTACCCCTGCTGACAAGGCTGGGCCTGACCCTGCCCTCGTGCACTTCTCATCGCTGTGTGGAAATCCAGCTGAAGCTGTGCCTGTCCGCGCTCTGCTCCCCAAAACACTGCGGTGCCAGGGCTCCTCCTGCATCAGGTCCGTGTCCAGGCCCCCTCCCGGGGAAGCCGCCTGGGCAGATCCCTGCTGCAGCCGTGGCACGTGGCAGCGTGGGCAGATGGAGCTGGGGAAGCTGCTGCGTGCCATCCCTGCAGGCAGGGATTTTTGGAGAGGAGCCTCCAGGCGTCTTTCTCATCTGCCTCTGGGCGGGGAGCTGTGCCCTGTGCCAGCATCATCCCTGCTGTGCGGGGACAGCATCACAGAATGGCCAGGGCTGGAAGGGACCTCTGGGGATCACCTGGTCTGACCCCTGCCAAGCAGGATCACCGAGAGCACCTTGCGCAGGATGGCATCCAGGCAGGATTTGAATATCTCAAATCTAATATATTTTGAATATCTCTGGAGAAGGAGGCTGCACAACCTCTCTGGGCAGCCTATCCCAGTGCTCTGTCACCCTCCCGGTAAAGAAGTGCCCCCTCATATTAAGCCGGAACCTCCTGTGCTTCAGTTTCTGTCCATTGCCTCTCGCCCTGTCGCTGTGCACAACAGAAAAGAGACCATCTCCATCCTCTCAACACCCTCCCCTCAGATATTTATACACATTGATGAGGTCTCCCCTCAGTCTTCTCTTTTCCAGGCTAAACAGGCCTCTCCCCGTACGGCAGGTGCTCCAGTCCTCTCACCATCTTCATAGCCCTCCTCTGGACTCGCTCCAGTAGTTCCAAGTCCCTCTGGTACTGGGAAGCTCAGAACTGGGCACAGGACTCCAGGTGTGGCCTCAGCATGGCCGGGCAGCTGGGGAGCATCACCTCCCTTGAGTTGCTGGCAACACTTTCGAATGCAGCCCAGCGTCCCCTCAGCCTTCTTGGCCACAAGGGCACGTTGCTGCCTCCCTCCCAGTCAGCCCACTGGCCACCAGGACCACCAGGTCGCTCTCTGCAGAGCTGCTCTCCAGCAGGACACCCCCCAGCCCGTACTGGAGCTTGGGGTCATTCCTCCCTAGGTTTTGGGGTCATTTCCCCCAGACGCTCTTCCCACCCTCTGACGCCCACCAAGGGAGGCGCAGCCCCCACAGCCTGCGAGCCCCTGGGCGAGGGCCTCCACCGGTGTCCCCAGGGTGGAGGCGGAGGGGAGCAGCAGGAGGGAGCTGGGAGCTGCCACCCCCGGGACTGTCCCCAGCGGTCCCTGACTTGTGCAGGGCCCCAGCAGCACCCTCATCATGGCTCCCTGGGCGCTTGCTGCTCCCCCTGCCTCCCTGCCTCCAGGCGTCACGGCTGCATTTCGGGGGGGGGGGGGAACTGCCTCCCCCTGCCCTTTGGGACCTGGCGCGGCCGGCCCCATCCCACCCGCCCCGAGCGGCCCCGTGCGTGGCTCAGACCCGCGTGTCCCGCGGCCTCCCCACCCGTGGGGCCTGGGCGGGGGGCGCCCTGCGCCCTGCTTGGCCCCCACGAGAGGGAGCTCCTGCTCCGGGCAGGGCTGCGCCGTGGGCAGCGGGACCCCGCCTTGCCCCCCCGCCGCACCGGGGGACCCCCGGGCTGCCCCCCGGCAGGATGAGGCCACGCAGAACAGCCCCACAGCCACTTGGGGTCAGGGACGTGCGAGGCCTGGGGAGACGGAGCTCCCACACATGCTTTTGGGGTCAGGGATGGGCGGCAGCCCCGCAGTTCGGGGTGCAGTGCCAGGGAGACGGGGTCCCACGATCCAGGGTGGCTCTGAGGACCTGGGGGACACGGCTGTGGGGCTGAGTCCCTTCTGGTGGCTTATGTCCCGTGTCAACGTGGCACCCCCCGTCTTGTGGGGTTCATGTTTGTTTTTGTAAGGCGGGGGGGGGGGGGGGAGACTTGGCCCTGCCTGCTTGGACTTTGGGGTGAGGGGGGATCTGGCACCTCAGGGTGTCCCCTCCCAGGGGCTGGGTGCCCTCTGCAATGCTGCTCGAGGTGCCAGCGTGGCCCTGATCCCCCACTGCATGGGTCAGCAGGGGACACCGGTGGCTCCTGTCCCTCCCCAGCCTGGCCTTGCCCTGTGCCTCAGTTTCCCTCAGCGCCAAAGGGTTGGTCAGGGCCCGGCCGCAGCAACGGGGAACTGCCGCAGGGACTGAGCCCACCTTGGGGTGCCAGCCCCGGGAGCACTCACATCCCCAGGGGTGAGCTCCCTGCCCATGTGCTCTGCGCACACGCGTGTGAATGCGTGGGGACACACAAGACACCGCCAGCGCCTTTCCCTGCGTGCCTGGGAGGTGGCAGCATGCGCGTGCAGCACGCACCTACACATGTGGGTGCACGTGTGCGTGTGTGCAAGCAGGGGGAGGCCGGAGCTGCTGCCTGGGAGCGCGGGAGGCCCCTTCCTGCAGGGCCGGGCCAGGCGCAAGGGGCTGGAGGCAGAGGCCCAGCGGAGGCCGCCTGGGCCCCCTCTGCTCTTGTAAAGCAGCTTTGTGCGGGGCTGGGCCCCAAGCTGCCGGGCGGGCAGGGAACGGAGCCCGGGGGGGGTGGGGAAGAACAAACCCCCCCTCGGCTGTCCCCCACACCCTGTGCCCAGCAGGGACGTGTCCAGCAGGGATGTGTGCCCCACAGGGATGTGTGTGCCCCATGGGGACATGTGTGTGTCCCCAGGGTGGCTCAGTATCTTCACTGGGCATGGGGACAGCTCAGTGTCACAGTGTCCCCCTGGGGACTGCCCCGGTGGGGACAGTTGGGGTGGCTGTGAGACACCATGGGGCCAGCCTACAGGGTGACTTGGGGTGGTGCTGGCACAGCTGGGGACAGACAGGGCAGGGGACCCTGAGGGACACCCTGTGCTGGTGGCATGTGCTCCTTGTGGCTGCTTGCCCCCTGTCTGTCCCCCACTGTCCCCAGGAAGGGGTTTACAGCCCCTGGCACCCCTGGCCCCCACTGTGGGGTCACAGAGCGTGTAGCTCTGTCAAGGGACGAGTATAAATAGCAGCCAGCGCTGTCACCTCCTGTCACATGCCCACTGCTGGCAGGGTCCCCCCCAGCATCTGCCAGGGGCACAGCTGTTCCTGGGACAAGGAGGGACGGCCACGCCATCGGGGCACCCTGTCCCCTCCATGCACCCCTGCAGGGGGCACCCCACCCTGGGTGCCACCGGGGCGACCCCCAGGAAGGGACCACAGCATGGGGGGCACGCAGCCAGGACATTGCTTGCTGCCTCGGGAACGCAGGGGACGTATCCCGACCCAGCCCCGGGCTCCCCATGGGCACCCCATGGGCACGTCTCCCTGCCAGCACCAGGGACTTCCCTCCTTGGGGACCAGCAGGACATTTCTCACCCCAAACCAAAGAAAAAAGGGGAAACGTTGGAGTTGGCGGGGCTGCAAAGCCTCCCGGCAGCCCCCGCCTCGTGCCGCCCACTTTCACAAGCAAAAATTGTCACCGCTCGACCTGCCGCTCTAAAAATACCACGTCCTGACAGCGACAGCTGCGGGACCAGGCGGCGGATGCCTTGGGGACCCGCCGGGGGTGGCCACTGCCCACGTGTCCCCATCCCGGCCCGCGTGTCCCCTTCCTCCTCGCAATGCTCCCAGCGCCCATTTTGGGGGCCCCCGAGCACCCTGTCCCACCAGGCCCAGCCCGCTGCCCCCTCCTCCCCGCCGGCCCGCGGCACAGTGCCCGCTCTGCCCCACGCACCCGTCCTCCGGCATGGAGCTGGCCCCAGCACGCCGCGGTGGCTGTGCCTCACGCTGCCCCCCCAGCCCTCCCCGAAGCCCCTAATCCATCTCTCGCAGCAGGAGATGCCTAAGCTGCCTTTTCATGCCGGCTCCTCCGCGCGTGAGCTCGCCGTGCTTTCAATACCGGGCGCTGGCAGGAGATGTGTCGGACAAGCTCGAGGGATCCCTCCCCTGCCAGCAAGGTCAAGGTGTGTGTAAGCCAGCTTCCCCGCGCCACACAGCCCGCGGACGGGGCACGGCGGGGCCGGGGGCCGCTGTGGGGCTGGGGGAAGGCCGAGCCCCAGCCCTCCCCACTCTGCACGGCCACGGTCGGGGGCAGCCGTCGGCCTCCTCGGCCCAGCCCAGGGACCCCACCGAGGCCACGGGGTGCCCAGCGCCCACCGGGGTGTCATGGGGCACCTCGCAGGGGGGCTCCCCACAGCCCCCTGCCAGTGCTGCTCGCAGACCCCACCAGCACACTGAGACACTGCAGAGCACCAGACCAGTGCAAACCAGTACAGACCAGTGCAAACCAGCCCCCGAGACCCGCTGCCCTCCCTAACACGCAGGATAGAGCGGAAGCACGGAGCAACAAAGCTGCAAGGGGGTGTGCACACGTACATGTGTGTGTGCTAACACGCATGCACACAGACAGAAGCACACGTACACGCAGGTACACGCATGTGCATGCAGACACATGCCTGTGCCTGCAGACACACATGTGCACACAGACACGTGTGCAAACACGCCAGCAGCCATTTCACACACACACCCCCAGTGCTCCCACCCCCAGCACCCCTGGAGCCCCCCGGTCATGCCTCCACGTTCCCACGCGCTCTCCCCTCCCACCAGGGCATCACGCGTGTGTGCACGCTTGTACAGGCATGCGTGTGCTCATGTGCATGCTCGTACACGCGTGTGTGTGTGCCACTCCCGCAGGGGCTGCGGTCGGCCGCCGGTGCCCATGCTGGGGCCCCCTCTGTTCCCTTGGTGACAGCCCCCCGGCCTCCGCTGGCACCTTGAGCCCGCAGCCAGCCAGGCCTTTTGTGGCTGGTTTTAATTAGCGGCTCTTAAGTGTGAAACAAAGCCGAGGGCAGGGGCCAGAGGGTTGGGGGGGCGGTGAGTGGGGGCTTCCTCTGTGCCTCCGGGGATCCCTGGGGCCACCCGCAGCAGGTCCCCATCCTCATGTCCCCCAGCGCAGCCGCTCCGTGGCCTGCTTAACTGGCTCTCCATCGTGGGCTGGGTGCTGCTTGTGGGGCTGCTGGAGTGCCCTGGTGGCTTCCTGCTGTGTCCCCCATCCAGGAGCCTGCCGGCACCCAGATGTCTTGGGGGAGGCCTGGGGATTGGGGGGGGGGGGGGGGGGGGGGCAGGGACTGTGCCAGGCTCCGGCTGGGCCACCAGAGCCACTGGGTGCAGCCCTCTGGCACCCACCGGCCACCCCCTGGGGACCTTGGGGTGCTGGGGGCAGGGGCAGGCAGCTCTGGGTGCCCCCAGCACCCCCAGCGCTGCACTGGGATGAGGCCAGAGCAGGGCAGTGCGAGAGCCTGTGAGGGGACACGGCGAGCAGGAGGGACCTCCCGCAGAGTTCCCCACCTCAGTGTCCCCAGGAGGGCTCAGCACCCTCGCCATGTCCCCAAGCGTCCCCAGGGCCCAGAGGTGCTGGGGACCCCCCTGTCCTGCACCCAGGAGAAGGGACAGCCACGGGACAGCCCCCGGCTGGGCACAGCATCCCCCCCCCACACCCTGTCGGAAGCCAAAATCCTGAACTTTCAGGAAGCCAAAATCCCGCACTTTTAGGAAGCCAGGCTCCACGTGGCCGCGCAGACACCTCCGCGCCCCCACCGCCCACCGCCGGGGACGAAGCGTGGCGATGGGGTACGGCAGGGTGCCACCACCCGGGCCCCTTGCCGTTCCTCTGAAGGGAGCCGGGGCCACCCCGCGCACCGGGACGGGCCCGAGTGACCCGGCGGGAGGCCAGGAGCCGGCCCCACTCCGGCCCCGCAGCCGGTGCCTCGCCAGCCTGCGCAGGACGGGGCCTGGCGCTGGGCGCCCGCCAGGCACCGGGGGGGGTCTTCGAGCCATCGCCGGGTGCCGCGGGGCCCCGGGGACGTTTCGCCCCACGGTGCCACCGCCACGGCTGGGGACGAGGGGACGCGGGACCCCCGGCAGGACAGGCGGGGGGAGGGAGTCCCCGACAGCCCGCAGGGACGAGCCGCGTGCGGGGGGCCGGGAGGGCTGGCGGGGCGCGCGTCCCCCGCGGCTTTGATTTATTTTATTTTATTTTACTTTTTCTGGAGTCCCCCCCTCCCCCCCCCCCCCCCTCCGCCCTTCCCCCTCGGCCAGGAGCCGCGCAATGGTTTCAATTACGCTCTGAAAAGCAGTGGGGCCCTCTTTTCAAGGCAGCCGGGCTTCTCCTGCTCACAACAAAAGCTTAAGTTACAGGAAAGGGAGAGGGAGGAGGAGGGCGGGGAGCAAGCCCCGCTGCGGAGGACGGGGACGAGGCCGGCGCTGGGAGGCTGCGGGCCGCCCGCTGGCCCCCGCCGGCCCCGACCCCCCCC
>NW_023310521.1:0-1583 GCF_011077185.1 Oxyura jamaicensis | reverse complement strand
GGGGTCGGTCAGGGGAATGCAATCGTTGAAAGTTCCCTGAGCGATCCCATTGGCAATCTGAGCTCACATGTGAACTCAGGTTGTTTTAAGAGTTAACTGCTTTTCTGTTTCCATGACAACTCTTTTGGACTCATCATGGTCCCTCTGCCCCAGAGGGCTCACAACTGTGATTTTGAGATCTCAGCCTTGGGTTGAGGCAGAACAATTAACATCCCTACATCCTCTTTTCCTGCTCATTCAACTTCAAACAGCTTTATCAAATACTACATGCCACACCTTTAACACCTTCCACAACCCTTTTAACACTTCCTTTATCTTTCTCCAGCCTGTACTTTTCTAATGCCAGCACCAAAAGCTCAGTCAGAGGCCAACTTAATTCCATACCTTTTCCCTCCAAGATGCTGAAACAACATAGCAGTATACAACATTTCATCCCATCTTTTTAATTCACACTTTCAAGATACCCCTTTAACACTTACAACATGCAGCACGTTGGTATCTTTTTACAGCAACACCAAGAAACTATTATTATTACCAAAACTATAGCTAGTCAAATTCTGAAAAATTCAAGGCCCTCTCTTTGTTCCCTAGCTTTATTCAACCAGTGGACCTGCTAGGGTAAATGCCCCAGGTCCCCATTATTCCTGGCTGTTGTGAGTTTATCCTGCAGCCTAAGACAATTTCTTTCCAATATCAGTGGGCTAATTGCCCTAGAAAGAGGCTAGCCAATTGCCTCTGTTTTCTGAAGCCATGTCCAAATTTTTATTTATTTATTTATTTTTTCTTTTTCTTTTCATTGCATTTCAAAAGTTGGTTCAAAAATTCCACAGGGGTTTCTTTTGGATCTTGTTGGAACAAATTCTCAATTCCCAATTTAACCAGATTTCTGTATAGCCGTTCATAATTTCCGGGGTGATTAGGGTCTCAGTTGGGGAGGGGGGTCGGTCCGGAGGTGGGGGGTAGCGACAGCGGCAGAGCCGCTCGGTTCGGCGGACGCAGCGGAGCGAAGCAGAGAGGGAGGCTCGGGGCCGACCCGGGGGTGGCGGGGGGACAGCAGGGGCGGAGCCGAGGGTGGAGGTCGGCACGCCTCTCCTCCCTCTCCTGTGGGCAGTGCAGGTCATCCCCCCTGGGTGTCCTGGGGCGTTACTTCCGCAAGCGGCTCAGATCTCTGCTTTGACCTGGCCCCGCCAACTTCCGTCTTTTCCGCGCCCGATGGTGGGTCCGGCGGGACTTCCGCATGATTGAGAGGGGCATCCCCAGAGTTCTTGCCCGCAATGCGCGTTAAAAGTCAGTAACAGTTCTGCAAGGGCTGCCGCTCCTAGTGTTGACATCTGGGCCGTGGTGCAGGCAACCTCCTTCTCTGCCTCCATAGCCTTTAGTGTCTCTAATACCGTTCGCCACAACTCACAGACAGTTTTCACCTCCTTTTCATCTTTTGAATCCCCTGTTATAGTCCTTTCCCACATGGTATTCCCGAACTCCCGCCATTCCGTAACAGGGAACAGCAAGGCAGTCTCTCTAAAATGCCCCCATCGTTGTCCCAACTTGATCAATTTGATCAGTTTCTTTCCCGTTGTCTCGCT
>NW_023310520.1:0-1311 GCF_011077185.1 Oxyura jamaicensis | reverse complement strand
AACTAGAAGCCAAGAAAGAGATTTGGGTTAGAAAGAGCTCACTGAGGAGTTCCTTTCCACATGGGCAATGAACATTCACCCTGTCCTCAGGGAGACTGCAGGGGAAGAGAGAATGACAGATCGTTCCCAGAGGTCTGACATATCCCTTGGGGATGCTTAGTCCAGGGGACCAGAGGCAATCTGTCCAAAGGCCACCATGGAATCGCTCGGCATTCCTTCCTGAGAGAAGCGTGGCCTTCCTATGGCTGCTATGGCTGCAGCTGGTTTCCGTCTTCTTCTTCACCTAATCCCTAGAGGAAGTTAAGAGATCTGAATGAAGATGGAAAGATGGAGAGAGATGGAAATCCCTGATGGAAAGTGCTTTGAGAACCGTGGACGTTAGCCCTAGAAAGCATCCAAGTCCTGTCCTATGAAGCCAATGCCTTATTCTCTTGAGATCTAAGGAGGTAAATAAAGCCAAGGTTGAACCATTAAGGATCGGTTAGAAAAGTCAACATGAAAAACAAGGAAAGGAGAAGAACAAGGAAGCAATTGCAGTGCCTAGGGGGTAACTGCAGGGTTAGGCAAAGAACTACTGTGCAATGAAATCTTGTTAGACAAGAGTAGGATGTGACTTTTACTGGTTCGTCTGTTGAGTGTTCTATTTGAAAGGGAGTGAATCTATCAGGATTAGACACTTAATTGAGAAATGGAAATCCAATTGGGTTCACTCCTCTTTATAGGACTTTAGAATAAGTGTATATATCTATATAGTTAAAGAGTAAAAGCAGGTAATTTTATGCACAATTATTTTTAAACTACAGTAACATTAGCAAGGATGAGATGGAAAGAATTTATAGACTATGATAGTGTCCAGGTGTGTCCCATACCTTAGTAACAGGCAGAGGATTCACGTTAGTGAACAAAAGATAGCTTGAAATAAGGAAATCCATAATTAAACAGGTATGCACATAGATAGATAGATGGACGGACAGACCAACGGAGAGACAGGCAGACAGAACCCTAAGAACCTGATCTGCAGGTTATCTTCTTGCTCTCTTTTCTCCAAGTTGAAGTGAATACAACGTGAGTGTGTGTTGCAAACATTACCCTCAGTCCAGCACAGCTACACATGAGAGGTGAGTCTGCAGCTTCCGGAGGCAAAGAAACTGCTCTGCTTGATGTGAAGAACCAAGACATCCGTTGCTGTGAGAGAAAAGATGCTGTCCAAGTGTGTCCTGTCCATGCTAGAGCATCTCTCCCACCATCTGTGCTGCATCTCTCTGCATCTACACTGGAGCATCTCTACTTATCCAGTCTGGGTGATCTTAG
>NW_023310519.1:0-1552 GCF_011077185.1 Oxyura jamaicensis | reverse complement strand
GATCCCACAGGTTTCGAGCCTTACGGCAGCTCCAGCAACACCCCCTTCACCCCGAAGCTTCCCCATCGGGACAGGGCTCCCTACAGAAACTTTTCGCAACCCAGTTTATCCGGATTCCTGCATGCATTTTGGAAACCCCCCCCCCCCCCCCCCCCCCGCCTGCCCTTTGGCAAGGCAGGAGGCCGGCAGGAGATGCCCGCACCGCGCGCCATGCCCGTGCCGCTGCGGTGATGCTGCAGCCCCCGTGGAGGTCGGGGACATTGGGGACATCGGGATCTCCAACACTTTTCTACCTCCCCCTTTTGGATCTGGGGGCGTGGGGTTGCTCCTTAGGACATCAGCCCGGTGACCCAGCAAATATTAGCTCGAGGATAGGGGGGGGGTGTCCCCGCACACAGAGCACGTGTGGCCGTGCGTGCCCTTGTGCCACTTTTTAAACGCCCACCCAAGCCCCGTGGAGCCAGCGGGGGAATTTTGATCCCCTCCACGAATTCCTCCTCGACCTTGCCGTCCCCGCAGAGCCAGCACACGGGGCACGGGGGGGGCGGGGGGGGGAAGGCAGCACGGCGTCCCCACGCCTGCTCCCAGCCTGGTCGCCTCCCGAGCTCGTAAGAGAAATAAATTCCCCAGCCGGGCTGAACTCGGCTGACAGCACGGCGTGCTATATATAGCGGCGGCAGATCGCCGCTCCAGCCTGCACACAAACAAACCACGCAGGGCCATCGCCTCCGCGGGGAGGGCACCGGAGAGCGGGTGACAGAGGAGCCCCCAGACCCTGGCCGGGGTCCTGCGTCCTGTTTGAATGCCGGTGTCACCCCGGAGGACCCCGCTGCTGGGGCAATCCGGGTTTTTGTCCACGAAGGATGCTGAAAGCAGGGGATGGAGGAGCCTAGGGAGGCACCAGAGGTAATCCCGCGGGGCAGTGGCACCCCCAGGATGGGTGCGCTCGCTCTCAGCGTGGATTCAAGAGGCTGTTGCCAGCATCCCTCCCACGTGTGGGGCAGAAAGTGGCAGCTCCAGCACCCCCCCTGCAGCACCCTGCTCCTCTCCC
Organism: Oxyura jamaicensis; assembly: GCF_011077185.1. Lineage (NCBI taxonomy): Eukaryota > Metazoa > Chordata > Aves > Anseriformes > Anatidae > Oxyura > Oxyura jamaicensis. Next base: position 501 of record NW_023310519.1, on the reverse strand, counting down.
TGCCCGTCCTCAGCCTCACGGGGGGCAGAGGGGGGACAGGAGGGGGCCGGGGGGCTGCTGGCCTTGCCTTCCTTCCCCTTGCAGGCAAGGGATGCTCAGCAGGCTCCCGAGCATCCTGACCCCACAGCAGGATGCTCCCTCTGGACCAGCCATCTGGGGGGGGGGGGGCTGCTGGCAGCCACAGGTCCCCATATTTGCACCCAGCAGCGGAGGGAGCGAACAGGGGGTGGCAGAGGGGTCTCTGCCCCCCATTTCTGCACACACCCCCAGATGGGGCTGGGTGCTGCAGTGCCGCAGAGCCCTGGCTTCACGGCGATGCCCATGGGGCCCCACCGGGGCTGTGGGGCAGGGATGCAACCCATGGGGGACGGGGACGGGGGTCAGCAATCACCCCCAGCCCCGCCGGCGGGAGAACCGGAGCGATGCTCCCATCCTCACGTCGCCTTCGGTGCCTGCCCGGGAGAGGTCCCACGCGGGTGCCCCCGGCCTCGTCCCCCCCCC
>NW_023310518.1:0-2148 GCF_011077185.1 Oxyura jamaicensis | reverse complement strand
CCCTTCACAGACTGGCTCCCTGATGGAAAAAGGCAGTAGGTGTAATTGTTAATAGTTTCCGAGATATAGTTTCCAAAGTACAGAGTCGACGACAGTGCTGCGTACAAATACCAAGTTAGAGTCATGGCCAGATATTTCATCATATCGTAAGCTATTGCTACACAGCACAGTACCATAACGATCTTAAACCAGGGCCCGGAAAGGATAAACAGCACGACAGGGATCACATACAGCAAGTAACGTGCTATAAAATTCAGTTTGGAATACAGGCACAGCAGACTTGATATTAAAGCAATCAACATTCTGATTAGATGTGTCGTTATCTCAACCCTTCGTGCCCCACGTTGGGCGCCAAAAGAGCTGTTGTGGTTTAACCCGGCTGACAGCTAAACACCACACAGCCGTTCGCTCACCTTCCCCCCTCCCTCTCTAGGATGGGGGAGAGAAACGGGAAAGTGAAGCCTGTGAGTTGAGATAAAGACAGTTTATTCAGATAGAAAATAATAATGATAATAATAATAATATGTACAAACAAGCGATGCACAATGCAATTGCTCACCACCCGCTGACCGATGCCCAGTCCAACCCCGAGCAGCCGGCCCCCCAGCCCGGCTAGCCACCCCTATATATTGTTTAGCATGCCGTCAGATGGTATGGAATACCCCTTTGGCCAGTTTGGGTCAGCTGTCCTGGGTTTGTCCCCTCCCAGCTTTTGCTGCACCCCCAGCCTGCCCGCTGGCAGGACAGAGCGAGGAGCTGAAAAGTCCTTGGCATAGTGTAAGCAGTGCTCTGCAGCAATTAAAACATCAGCGTGTTATCAGCACTCTTCTCATCCTAATCCAAAACATAGCACCCTACCAGCTACTAGGAAGAAAAATAACTGTCCTAACTGAAACCAGGACAACAACATTCTCCTCCTACAATCCCCAACACTGTTTCCCATTACCCCCTTGGCCCTTGTATAGGGAGGGGAAGACACACCCCCTATTGATGACAAGCCAGTTGCAATACAGCTAGCAATGGCTAGCCAGCCAATCAGGGCCAGGCAACGCATCACAGGGAGTCATGAGCATGCTGGGACCAGTCAGCTGCTGCCTTACAGGGCCACGGTGCCATGGTCCTACTGAGTCACAAACGGAACTAGAAGTAGGAGCGGTAGGCAGTGCTCATCACCAGAGCCTCCCAGAGAAGCCACCTTTGCACACTTTGTGATCCCTGGCAATTGCTCCTGACATCTCTGGGCTCAAGGTCATTGGTACCACCACGGCCTTGTGAGGGGCATGCACAGCAAGGTGGCCAGGAAGCTTCTGCCAGAAGTGAAGCCACAGGAATCCTGCAATCTCTCTGCTGCCCCTCAGGACATTGCCTCGGTGCAGCATTTGTACCTGAGTCAGGGGCATGCAGGAGCCTTCTGTGTGAGGGACCTGAGACCTCAAGGAGGCTGTTGGGCCTTCAATTGCCAATTCCTTTTCACTTCAGATGAGCATGTAAAAGTCGTGTTTTAGAAAGAATGGTGACAAACATGGGAAGTTGAGGAATTTCCACTCTACAGCCACAATTCTCCTTCTTGCACCTGCATTGCACGGCTGTGTCTGCTATGTTCTCACTTCTGCACTACAGGGAGGATAATAAAGGCGTAACGGCATAACATTGCACTCAAAAGTCCCTGATGTTAAAAAAAAAAAAAAAAAAAAAAAAATTCTATGAATCCTGAATCTTCCATGTCCTCGTCCACCACCTCTTCCCCTACCACCACCGTCTCATGCACCACCATCACCTCCTCCTCCTCCACGTCTTCCTCCTCCTTCTCCTTCTCTTCCTACTCTTCCTCCTCCTCCTCCTCCTCCTCCTCCACCACCACCACTACCTCCTCCACCTCCTCCTTCATTCTCCTCCTCCTCCCCCTCCTCCTCTTTCTCCTCCCCCTCCTCCTTCTGCCACCCCAACACCCTGTTTCCCATTGGCCCCATTGGCGCTTTTATAGGGAGGGGAAGACACACCCCCTATTGATGACAAGCCAGTTGCAATACAGCTAACAATGGCTAGCCAGCCAATCAGGGCCAGGCAACGCATCACAGGGAGTCATGAAGACGCTGGGACCAGACAGAAAAGATTCTATGAATCTTTTGCTGCTCTGAAACATAAAAG
>NW_023310517.1:0-11486 GCF_011077185.1 Oxyura jamaicensis | reverse complement strand
TCATTTTGCCCACGATCCCGAACTTGGACTGGAAAAACGAGCCCTGCCCCCCCCCCCCCCCGTCCTTTATTGCTTCTCTCTGAAGTTGTTTCCAACGATCTCGGGGGTCAAAGGGACCCACCACGGGTGGTGCATCTGGCCCTGCGGGTGGCGGCAGCGGCAGTGCGGACGGCCGCTGAGATCTTGTCTTCACCTCTGTTCCCAAGTCTGTCAGGTTTACTTTCTCTGGTGGTATGCTGTCACCGCTTTTTTTTTTCACCTGCCTGCGTAACCTGAGTGGCTGCTGTCTGTACCCTTTTTTCTGCTTGCCATGACCTCGAGGTCTCAGTTATTAAGTGCCAGGTCATTGCCACCTCAACAGCTATTGTGTCTCCCTGCAAAAAAGCGTCCCACACAGTTGTTCCCGCGTTCTCCAAAGTTTGCACATCAAACTCCACCGAAGCTGTTATCGGGGCCCCGTTCTTTCATAAGAACTTTAGCAATCATTTCACTTTATGCAGGTCATATTTCACTCCTCTTTTTACCAGGAGTTGATTCAATAGCTTAACTATCATCTCCTCTTTGTCCGGTAGATTAGCTCCCATAGTTAATGCCCCAGCCGCTCACCTGCTTCTTGAGGTGATGTCCCGGGATTAAAGGTGCGATCCCGCCGCCAGCTTGAGTCGTTCGGCTGGGGTCCCTCCGGACACTTCTCTCAGCGTTGCTCTCTTCCCGATCACGTCAGGGTTACCATTTGAAGGGATGAAAGACAGACTCCCGATGGCTCTTGAACAGAAGGCCTTTATTGCCCTTTTTTTTCCACTACATATACTTTCCCTGTAACCCCATGCGCTGTTCACGTGCCCGAATCGGTCATACAGTTGGTTAGAGACCCTCAGACATTTACCTCAAGCCAGCCAGCAATTGGCCACTGCACAAAGCTCATCTTTAACACTGTAGCCAAGTTATTTATCTCGACTTTGCTCAAGTTTTTGTTTCTAACACTTATTTCTTCATTATATCTAATTCAGGGATGCGTGAAACAGTGCAAAGCCACCTGCAAATTCCTTTCCCACAATGAACAACTAATTTTAGTCTACGGTCTACTCTTCTCCCCCTAACAATGATGGTGATGAACTGGGGGACAGGGGGCAATGGCAAAAGGTCCCTGCTTGGCATTACGAGCGTAGCAGGTGCATCTGCCCAGTGATTCCCCTACCTCTCCAGCTGTCCCTGCAGAACAGGTACACTGCTCTGTGAGGACAACTGGACAATGGTGAGGGTGATGGTTCCTCCTACTTGGACATGTCACCAAAGTCTAAACAGATTACCCATTGCATTAAAACCTCCTCAGTAAAGAATAAAAGATGGGTCATTGTCATTGGTGACTCACTGCTGAAGGGAGCGAAAGGCCCGATATGCAGACCAGACCCGCTACACAGGGAAGTGTGCTGCCTCCCAGGGGCCCGGGTTAAAGATGTAAGGAAGAAGCTTCCTTTGCTAGTACGTCCCTCGGATTATTATCCTCTTTTGTTGTTTCAGGTAGGCAGTGATGAAATAGGAAGAACTCCTCTAAAGACTATGAAGAAGGACTTCAGAGCCTTGGAGTGACTGGTCAAGGGTTCAGGAGCACAAGTCATGTTCTCCTCTATCCCTCCAGTTGTAGGAAATAATGAAGGACTGGACATGATGAGCCAGCAGATTAATGCTTGGCTCTGAGCCTGGTGTCACTGGCAGGGGTTTGGTTTTTTTGACCTTTGCTCAATTTACATGAGACCAAGCTTGCTGACAACAGACAGGAATAGATTTTTCCACCGGCAGAAAAGGGTTTTAGGATGGGAGTTGGCAGGGTTCATTGACAGAGCTTTAAACTAGGTATGAAGGGGGGGTGGGGGTGGAACCAGGGTCACTGGAAAGGAGCCTAAATGTAACATGCCAATTCTTGTGGGTGAGGAATGTGCTAGCAAGACCTTGCAGTCTTGTGTCTTGGTGAAGGATGAGGATGACATAGCAATTTGCAGGAAGGACACAAGGGTTGGTAAGAGGTTGTTTACTATGGAAACACCTGAGTATGGTCAAGAGAGTATTAGGGCTTCTCCCTCCCAAAAGGTGGCCCAGCTGAGGTGCATTTACACTAATGCACTCAGTATGGGTAACAAACAGGAGGAGCTGGAGGCCACCATGCTAGTAGGAAACTATGATGTAGTTGCCATCACAGAAACCTGGTGGGATGATTCCCATGAGTGGAGTGTGGCTGTTGATGGTTACAAACTGTTCAGAAAGGATAGGCGAGGAAGGAGGGGAGGAGGAGTTGCCCTCTTTGTTAGGAAGTGGATAGATTGTGAAGAGCTGTGCCTGAGAAACAGCCACGACCAGGTTGAGAGCTTGTGGGTGAAAATCAAGGATCGGTCCGGTAAAAGACATCTAGTGGTTGGGGTCTGCTACAGGCCACCTGATCAGGGGGAGTCTGTTGACAAGGCCTTCTTGCTTCAGCTGCAAGAACTGTCCTGCTCACAAGCTCTTGTCCTGATGGGGGATTTCAACCACCTGGATATCTGCTGGGGTAGTAGGATGGCAGGTTCCAGACAATCCAGGAGATTCCTGGAGTCTGTTGAGGATAACTTCCTGGTCGAGGTAATAGACAGACTGACCCGAGGTGAAGCCTTACTAGACCTGGTACTCAACAGTGCGGAAGAGAACATTAGAGAGGTTAAGATTGGAGGCTGCCTGGGCAGTAGCTTACTCTCAGCTTAAACTGAGAGAAAAGATGGAAATGTACAGGAAGTGCAAGCAGGGTTGTGTAGCCTGGGAGGAATACAGGGGTGTCGTCTGGATGTGTAGAGATGGGATCAGGAAAGCCAAGGCACAGATGGAGATGAACTTGGCAAGGGATGTGAAAAATAACAAAAAGGGGTTCTACAGATACATAGGCAGGAGGAAACATGCCAAGGAGAGAGTCCCCTCTCTGATAAATGAGAAGGGAGAACTGGCTTCCTCAGACATAGAAAAGCTGAGGTACTCAGTAAGTGCTTTGCCTCAGTCTTCACTGGTGGTCGAGTTTCCTATGTCTGTCAGGACCCTGAACCTCGAGGAGAGGGTGAGAGGAGTGGATTCCGTCCCACTGTGACAGTGGAACAAGTCTGGGACCATCTAACGAAATTGAATGTGTATAAGTCCATGGGGCCAGATGATATACATCCCAGGGTGCGGAGATATGGCTGATATGGTTGCTGAGCCGCTCTCCAGCCAGCACGGCTTCACCAAAGGCATATCTCGCCTAACCAATCTGGTGGCCTTCTATGATGGAGTGACTGTATTGGTGGACAAAGGAAGGGCGATGAATATCATCTACCTGGACTTGAGCAAAGCCTTTGGTATGGTCCCTCACCACATTCTTCTCTCTAAATTGGAAAGGTATGGATTTGAAGGATGGACTGTTGGGTGGATAAAGAATCGGTTGATTGGTCACAGCCAAAGGGTTGTGGTCAACGGTTCTATGTCTGGGTGGAGGCTGGTCACAAGTGGTGTCCCTCAGGGGTCGGTCTTGGGTCTGGTGCTCTTCAACATCTTTATCAAGGACATAGACAGAATCGAGTGTACCCTCAGCAAGTTTGCAGATGACACCAAGCTGAGCGGTGCAGTTGATACAACAGAGGGAAGGGATGCCATCCAAAGGGACCTGGACAGGCTGGAGAAGTGGGCCCATGAGAACCTAATGAGGTTCAATAAGGCCAAGTGGAAGGTGTTGCACTTGGCCTGCGGCAATCCCAGGTATTTATATAGACTGGGAGAAGAACTTGACAGCAGCCCTGCGGAGAAGGACTTGAGGGTCCTGATGGATGAGAAGCTGGACATGAGCCAGCAGTGCATGCTTGCAGCCTGGAAGGCCAACTGTGTCCTGGGCTGCATCAAAAAATGGGTGGCCAGCAGGGAGAGGGAGGTGATTGTCCCCCTCTACCCTGGTCTTGTGAGATCCCACCTGGAATACTGCATGCAGGCCTGGGGTCCCCAGCACGAGAAGGGTGTGGAGCTCTTGGAACGGGTCCAGAGGAGAGCCACTAAGATGATCAGAGGGCTGGAGCACCTCTCCTATGCAGAAAGGTTGAAGGAACTGGGTTTATATAGCTTGAAGAAGAGAAGGCTCCGGGGAGACCTCATTGCAGCCTTCCAGTACTTGAAGGGAGCGTATAAACAGGAGGGGGGATGCCTGTTTACATGTGTTGATAGTGATAGGACAAGGGGGAATGGTTTTAAACTAAGACAGGGGAGATTTAGGTTATATATTAGGGGAGATTTAGGTTACATATTAGGAGAAAGTTATTCACTCAGAGAGTGGTGCGGCACTGGAACAGTGCTGTGGTTTCATCCAGCTTGTTTGTGGATGTTGAGGTTGTGGATGCCCTATCCCTGGAGGCATTCAAAGCCAGGCTGGATGTGGCTCTGGGCAGCCTGCTCTAGTGGTTGGCAACCCTGCCCAGAGCAGGGGGGTTGAAACTAGATGATCTTTAAGGTCCTTTTCAACCCAGGCCATTCTATGATTCTTTGATTCTTCTCCTCGAGGCTAGTTACAGTAGCTCTTCAAAGCATTGAATATCCTTGGGATGTTCAAACCAGCATGTTCCTATTGTTATGTCTTCTGAATGCACTTCAAGTTTTGTTTAAGGTTAAACAATTACTTAGGAATCTCATCCAGAGATCTGTCCTGAGGCAGGATAGTTATGAGTGGCAGGGACTGTGGGATCTCTTTGCCAGATATCAGAGGCTTGGGCAGCATCCCATGCAAAAGTCAGCAGTTTCCTAAAATCTCATTGGTTCTCTTATCTCCCAGACCCGAGTCTCAATGTTCACCCTTCAAACCCTCTATTTACACAAACTGCTGGACCCTTCCTTTGCATGATACAAGAACTATGTACACTAATGTACTGGGTCTGGCTGGGATGTTAACTTTCCCTGCAGCAGCCCATACAGTGCTGCGCTCTGCACTTGTAGCTAGAACAGCAGTGGTATCACACCAGTGTTGTGTCTGCTGCTGAGAAGTGCTGGCACAGCATCAGGACTCTCTCTAACCCTCCTAGGGGGTGGGCAAAAAAGTGAGAAAGAAACATGACCAGGGCAGCTGACCTAAACCAACCAAAGGGATATTCCATACCATATGATGTCACACTCAGCAATAAAAGGTGGAAAAAGGAAGAAGAGGGAAGGGGTGGGCTCTTGTTGCGAAAATGTCTGTCCTCCTCCCGAGCACCGGCTACGTGTGTTGAGGCCCTGCTTCAAGGACGTGGTCAAGCATCGCTCATTTGTGGGAGGTAGAGAGTAATTTCTGTCCTCTGCACTTCCACATAGCCTTTACTTGTTTAGTTATTCCCTTTCCCCCTCCCTCTTCCCCTTTCCCTTTTTTCCCTTTAGTTGAATTGTTTAATTAATAATAATATTTCCTTATTTTTTTTTCTCTTTAATTAAATTATCCTTATCTCAACCCGTGAGTTCTTCTTTTCTTTACTTCTTCCCCTCCTCATCTGAGGAGGGGGAGTGAGAGAGCGGTTGTGGTGTTCAGCTGCCTAGCACGGTAAAACCACCACAACTAATCACTCTGTTTTTCTTAAATAGGAGCTTATATTTCATCATGCGGCCCTAGCATTGTTCCATACTGACATGAATCAAAGGAACATATTTCACAATCCCCCGTTTCCTTTTTTCATGGAATTGATTTGTGTTTTCTTTTCCAATCGAGTCAATACTTGTCGAATTGGTACCAATTCTGAATCTTCTTTTGTTTTTATTATCATCAGGGAATGGGTTTTCCCTTACCCTGGTTCTGGGTCAACAGGTATGTTGTGGTTTAACCCAGCTGGCAGCTAAACACCACACAGCCGTTCGCTCACCCTCCCCCCTCCCTCTCTGGGATGGGGGAGAGAAACGGGAAAGTGAAGCCTGTGAGTTGAGATAAAGACAGTTTATTAAGATAGAAAATAATAATGATAATAATAATAATATGTACAAACAAGTGATGCACAATGCAATTGCTCACCACCCGCTGACCGATGCCCAGCCCAACCCCGAGCAGCTGCCCCCCCCACCCCGGCTAGCCACCCCTATATATTGTTCAGCATGACGTCAGATGGTATGGAATACCCCTTTGGCCAGTTTGGGTCAGCTGTTTTGGGTCTGTCCCCTCCCAGCTCTTGCTGCACCCCCAGCCTGCCCGCCGGCAGGACAGAGTGAGAAGCTGAAAAGTCCTTGGCTTAGTATAAGCAGTGCTCTGCAGCAATTAAAACATCAGCATGTTATCAGCACTCTTCTCATCCCAATCCAAAACATAGCACCCTACCAGCTACTAGGAGGAAAAATAACTGTCCTAACTGAAACCAGGACATATATCCACCCCTTATTCCATACCATTTATGTCATGCTCAGGTTACACTTTTTCCAATACATTCTAGTTAATCACTATTTTCATCTATGGTAATGATGACACACAGTGTTAATAATAATTAACATAATACATCTCAACTCATGGGCTATTCTCACCCAGTATTAAATCCCCTTGAGGTACACACCGGACCTCCCCATTCTTTTGCATTACCCACCAAGTGCATCCAGGTCCTTGAGCAAAAGCAATCCCACGAATGGGTTTGCCTTTTCCTGAGGCAGGAGTAGCCCAGACTGTTTTACCTAGCATATTTCTTACATGCACTACAGGAACTTTATCCCCTTCTACTGTACGTAGCAGGTTTGATTGGGCAGGTCCAGCTCGATTGGCAGATCCCCTAGTATTGACTAACCAGGTGGCCTTTGCCAAATGTGCATCCCAATTTCTGAATGTCCCAGCACCCATTGCTTTCAGTGTAGTCTTTAACAGTCCATTGTATCGCTCAACTTTACCGGAGGCTGGTGCATGATAGGGGATGTGATACACCCACTCAATACCATGTTCTTTGGCCCAAGTATCTATAAGGTTGTTTTGGAAATGAGTCCCATTGTCTGACTCAATTCTTTCTGGGGTGCCATGTCGCCATAGCACTTGCTTTTCAAGGCCCAGGATAGTGTTTCGGGCAGTGGCATGGGGCACAGGATATGTTTCCAGCCACCCGGTGGTTGCTTCCACCATTGTAAGTACGTGGCGCTTGCCATTGCATTCTCCCTCAGCAGCTTCTGCAACTCGTCGTGTAGGACTCCATACAGCAGCTTTCCATCTCCGATGCTTTCCCACAATGCGACAGGACCCGTCAGTGAACAGGGCATATCTCTTCTCATTTTCTGGTAGCTTGTTGTACAGTGGGGCTTCTTCAGCACGGACCACCTCCTCCTCTGATGACATCCCAAAGTATTTGCCTTCTGGCCAGTCCATAATCACTTCCAAGATTCCCGGACGACTGGGGTTTCCTATTCGAGCCCGCTGAGTAATCAGTGCAACCCACTTGCTCCATGTAGCGTCAGTTGCATGATGTGTAGAGGGGACCCTTCCTTTGAACATCCAGCCCAGTGCTGGCAGTCGGGGTGCCAGGAGGAGCTGTGCTTCAGTACCGACCACTTCTGAAGCAGATCGAACTCCTTCATATGCCGCCAATATCTCCTTTTCGGTTGGAGTGTAGCGGGCCTCAGATCCTCTGTATCCCCGACTCCAAAACCCTAGGGGTCGACCTCGAGTTTCCCCAGGTTCTTTCTGCCAGAGGCTCCAGGTGGGGCCATTCTCCCCGGCTGCGGTGTAGAGCACATTCTTTACATCTGGTCCCGTTCGGACTGGCCCAAGGGCTACTGCATGAACTATTTCCTGCTTAATTTGTTCAAAAGCTTGTCGTTGCTCAGGGCCCCATTCAAAATCATTCTTCTTACGGGTTACTTGGTAGAGCGGGTTTACAATCAGACTGTAATTTGGAATGTGCATTCTCCAAAACCCCACGACACCTAGGAAAGTTTGTGTTTCCTTTTTGCTAGTTGGTGGAGACATAGCTGTTATTTTGTTGATCACATCCATTGGGATTTGACGACGTCCATCTTGCCATTTTATTCCTAAAAACTGGATCTCTCGTGCAGGTCCATTAACTTTATTTTGTTTTATGGCAAAACCGGCCTTCAGAAGGATTTGGATTATTTTCTTCCCTTTCTCAAAAACTTCCTTTGCTGTGTTACCCCACACAATGATGTCATTGATGTACTGCAGGTGTTCAGGAGCTTCCCCCTGCTCCAGCGCAGACTGGATCAGTCCATGGCAAATTGTAGGGCTATGTTTCCACCCCTGGGGCAGCCGATTCCAAGTATATTGGACTCCCCTCCAAGTAAAAGCAAACTGTGGCCTGCACTCTGCTGCTAGAGGGATGGAGAAAAATGCATTAGCGATATCAATTGTGGCGTACCACTTGGCTGCCTTTGATTCCAGTTCGTACTGAAGTTCTAGCATGTCTGGCACTGCAGCACTCAGTGGTGGTGTGACCTCATTCAGGCCATGATAGTCCACGGTTAGTCTCCACTCCCCATTAGACTTTTGCACTGGCCATATGGGACTATTAAAAGGTGAATGAGTCTTGCTGATCACTCCTTGGCTCTCCAGTTGACGAATTAGCTCATGGATGGGAATCAGGGAGTCTCGGTCGGTGCAATATTGCCGCCGGTGCACAGTTGTAGTAGCAATTGGCACTTGTTGTTCTTCGACCCTCAGCAACCCCACAACAAAAGGGTCCTCTGAAAGACCGGGCAAGGTAGACAATTGTTCAATGCCCTCTGTCTCTAAGGCAGCTATGCCAAAAGCCCAGCGGAAGCCTTTTGGGTCCTTGAAATATCCTCTTCTAAGATAGTCTATGCCAAGGATGCATGGAGCATCCGGGCCAGTCACAATACGGTGTTTTTGCCACTCATTCCCAGTTAGACTCAGTTCAGCTTCCAATACAGTTAATTGCTGGGATCCCCCCGTCACTCCATAAATACTGATGGGCTCTGGCCCTGTATAGCTTGATGGCATTAGAGTACATTGTGCACCGGTGTCTACTAAAGCCTTATACTTCTGTGCATCTGATGTGCCAGGCCATCGAATCCACACAGTCCAATAAACTCGATTGTCCCTTTCCTCCCCCTGGCTGGAGGCAGGGCCCCTCTAATCTTCATCAGAATCTTCATTCCTGTGTTTAAAGGACTGCCTGCTGGAAGCTGGAGCAGCAAACTTTTCAGAGACCCCCTTTTTCCCAATTGTTTTCTTTTGCAACTCACGTACCCGTGCCTCTAGGGTCGCGGTGGATTTTCCATCCCATTTTCTCATGTCGTCTCCATGGTCACGTAGGTAAAACCACAGGATGGCCCAAGGTGTGTATCCACCATATTGTCTTCCTTGCACGGATGAGCGCTTACCCCTAATAGCAGAGACATTGGTTTGTACAGGAGGGGAGGAAAATAATCTCTCTTCAAGGTGGTGGACCTTTTCAGAAAGTTTCTCCAAAGTATTCTCTTTTAGTTGATGGACGCTTTCAGAAAGTTTCTCCACAGCCGAGACGCAGGCCTGTAGGGAAGAGGAGAGGCTTTCTTCGTACTGCCGGAGTTGTTTAGCCACATCACCCACTGTGGGTTCCTCATCCTCTTTCCAGGCCATTATTGCCAATGAGCTGGCATATGATGATGGTGCACTCCGTACAAACTTCCGCCACATGGGTCGTGTACACCTGACTTCATCTGGATCTGTGGGTCCGTCTGGATCTGTGGGTCCATTGTCTGGGTCCTCATAAATCACCTCCCGTACGGCTAATTCCCTCAGGTACTGGATTCCCTTCTCCATAGTGGTCCACTTGCCTGGCAGACATACAAGTTCTTCCTTGTAGGGATACCTTTCCCTTACAGCATACAGGAGACGCCTCCAGAGGCTGTAATGTCGTGCTCCATCTGCAATTGCTTTGTCAATGCCTGCATCTCTAGCAAGGGATCCCAGCCGCCTGGCTTCCTTGCCGTCTAATTCCACACAATTGGCTCCGGTATCCCAGCACCGGAGCAGCGAGGTGACAAGCTGCTCACCTATGCAGCGACCAAAATCTTTTCGCACATCTCGTAGCTCACGCTGGTATAGGTTTCGGGTAACTACTGTCGATTTTTCAATATCCCCATCTTCATCCTCCTGCTCCTCTGATAGTCCGACCTCGTCTTCTCTACACCTAGACCTAGCAGAAGACTCTCTGCGTTCTAAACGACCTGAGTCTCTATACCATTTTTTCACCTTGTCTACAGGGGCAACTTGTACTGCTACAGCTCGTTTCTCTGACCCAACCACAGGGTCTGCCACAGGGGTTGGAACACCCTCTGCAGGGGCAACTTGCACTGCTACAGCTCGTTTCTCTGGCCCAGCCACAGGAGCTGGGGCGGCTGCAGGAGCTGGAGCTGGAGCTGCAGGAGCTGGAGCTGCAGGAGCTGGAGCGGCTGCAGGAGCAGGAGCTGGAGCGGCTGCAGGAGCAGGAGCTGGAGCGGCTGCAGGAGCGGCTGCAGGAGCAGGAGCTGGAGCGGCTGCAGGAGCGGGAGCTGGAGCGGCTGCAGGAGCGGGAGCTGGGGCGGCTGCAGGATCGGCTGCAGGAGCAGGAGCTGGAGCGGCTGCCGGAGCAGGAGCTGGGGTGGCTGCAGGAGCGGCTGCCGGAGCAGGAGCTGGAGCGGCTGCAGGAGCAGGAGCTGGAGCGGCTGCAGGAGCAGGAGCTGGAGCGGCTGTAGGAGCGGGAGCTGGAGCGGCTGCAGGAGCGGCTGCAGGAGCAGGAGCAGGAGCTGGGGCGGCTGCAGGGTCTGTCACTCGGTTCATAGTAGCATCAATTGCAGCTCGATAGGCATAGGCCAGGCCCCAACATGCTACAGTGAGTTGTGTCACTTTGGAACTGCCAGAGTCATGACACTCTTTTTGCAAGCATTCTACCAGTTTTTTAGGATTTTGCAGTTGTTCAGGGGTGAATCTACAAAACATCGGAGGTGCCCACTGCTCTAACCACCTGCCCATATCCTCCCACACTCCCTGCCACTCACAATTATCCCGCCTCAGGACAGATCTCTGCATGAGATTCCTAAGTAGTTGTTTAACCTTGAACAAAACCTGAAGCGCATTCAAGAGACATAACAACAAGAACATGCTGGTCTGAGTATCCCAAGGATATTCAACATCTTGGAGAGCTATCGTAACTAGCTCGGGGGATAAGAGGGTGCTGAAGGAGAAAGGGAGAGTGAACAAGTAAGGAAAAATATCTTTCCCTGTCCCCTTCACAGACTGGCTCCCTGATGGAAAAAGGCAGTAGGTGTAATTGTTAATAGTTTCCGAGATATAGTTTCCAAAGTACAGAGTCGACGACAGTGCTGCGTACAAATACCAAGTTAGAGTCATGGCCAGATATTTCATCATATCGTAAGCTATTGTTACACAGCACAGTACCATAACGATCTTAAACCAGGGCCCGGAGAGGATAAACAGCACGACAGGGATCACATACAGCAAGTAACGTGCTATAAAATTCAGTTTGGAATACAGCCACAGCAGACTTGATATTAAAGCAATCAACATT
>NW_023310516.1:0-1159 GCF_011077185.1 Oxyura jamaicensis | reverse complement strand
CCTTCTTGCTGCGTTTCTCTCGCCGGCGGTCGGCAGAAGGAACGGCGCGGCCCTTTTCGCCCCCAAAGGGACAGGGCGGCCGCGTTCCCCCCGGGGACTGCAGCCAGCTCCTGGGGGCGCTTTCCCAGAGCGAGGGGTGGTGCCGGGGGGTCCCCGGAGGGACCCAGGAGAGGGAAAAATGAGCTCACTTTGTCCCCGGAGAGTCCCAGCAGCTCTGGGCACGTCCAGAGGGCGAATCTCTGCAGCACCCTCCTTGTTGGGGCAGGGCTGGGAGCCGTGTCTGCCGCACCCTGCTGCTTCCCGGGGTGCTTTCTGACCCAGCCTCTGGGGAGCAGTGGTTTTTCTTTGTAAGCAACCACTGGTTTTTTGGCAGAATGCTGCCGCCGGGCTCAGTGGAAGCTTTTTTAGAAGTGCCCAGGCGTTCTCGTGGCCTGAAAGGACAATTTCTGGCGTTTTGCCTTCGTTTTTTTTTTTGCCTGATGACCAGGAGTGAAACGCGTGCGCCTCTTCCCAGAGCTGTTACTGGTGTCTTGGAATAAATGTTGGTGTGTGTGTGTGACGCCGCCGTGCTCCTTGGGGTGACCCAGCCCCAGCACCCCCGAGCCACATCCTGGCCCCGTGGCGCCAACAGAGTCAGGGGCACTGCTTTGGCCATCACTTGGGCTCAATTTTATTAAAGAGGTGACTTTTGGGGGTGGCAGCCCCTTGGCACTCCCCATGCCCGCTGTCCTCGTGCCCTCTGCGTGTCCCCCAGCAGCGTTGGTCCATCAGGGCTTGCTCGCACCGCCGAAGAGCTGCCAGCCTTGCAGAGGGTTCACCAGCTTCATGGCGAAATAACCCTGGGGGGGGGGCAGAGAGGGGAGGCTCGGGGGGGCTCTGGGGCTGGCAGAGGGATGGATTGGGGGGGCTGTGCTCACCGGTGCGGCGTAGACGAAGGCGAGGATGAGGAAGAGGAGCAGCAGCAGGCCCAGCCCCAGCACGATGCGGCAGCGGTGCCGCTGCCAGAGGCCGTAGCGCAGGCTGCGCAGCGGTGCCTGCAGCCACAGGAACGACCACTCCGGCCGCCTGCAACGACACCCAGCTGGGGGCACCCGCTGCCACCCCCCCTGCGCCCCTTTTTTTGGGGGTGGGGGCTCAACCCGGGGGCTTACACGGGCGG
>NW_023310515.1:0-3286 GCF_011077185.1 Oxyura jamaicensis | reverse complement strand
CCCCCCCAACCCCCGTCCCCAATGTTCCCCCATATCCCCCCACATCCCCAATGCCCCCCATGTCCCCCCCCATCCCCAGTGTCCCCCCACATATCCCCTCCATGCCCCGCACATCACCAATGTTCCCATGTCCCCATGTCCCCCCGTCCCCAATATCCCCATGTCCCCCCCATACCCCCCTGTGCCCCCAATGCCCCCCATGTCCCCGACGTCCCCCCGTCCCCAATGCCCCCCCATGTCCCCATATCCCCCCCAATGTCCCCCATGCCCCCCCGTGCCCCCACTGCCCCATGTCCCCATATCCCCCCAATGTCCCCCCATGCCCCCCCCGTCCCCATGCCTCCCCCGTGCCCATCCCCCCACTCACGCAGCTCCGTTTGGTCCCCGCAGTCCTGGGGCCGTCCCTTAAATGCCGGCGGTGTCGGGGTCACGGGGCCGGGGCCCGGTGGCAGCGGTGACAGCGGTGGCATCACGGGACCGGGCAGACCGGTCATGGCACCGGCACGGCCCTGCGTGGGTGGGGGCGGCACGGGGACCGGGACACGTGGGGACGGGGGCACGGGGACGGGGGGACGGAGGGTGTGGGGTCAGGGGCTATGGGGACACATGGGGACGGGAGGATGTAGGGACAGGGGGACGGGGGGATGGGGATGTGGGGACACGTGGGGACAGGGGGATGTAGGGACTAGGGGACATGGGGACAGGGGGACATGGGGACAGGGGTGTGTGGGCAGAGGAATATGGGATGGGGATGGGGACATGGGGATGTGGGGACACAGGGGGACAGGAGCATGTAGGAACAGGGGGACACGGGGACCTGCAGACGGGGACGTGGGGACACGTGGGGATGGGGACATGGGGACAGGGGACATGGGGATAGGGACATGTGGAGACGGGAGGATATAGGGACAGGGGGCATGTTGATGGGGACACATGGGGACGTGGGGACACTGGGGACACGGGGATGGGATATGGGGACATGAGGGGGAGGGGACGTGGGGACATCGGCGGTGGTGTGAGACAGGGGCACGAAGCCACTGGGGATGTGGGGACAGGGGGAGACAGTGACGGGGGACACGGGGGACACTGGCGACACTAGGGCCGGGTTTCAGGGCTGGGTTTTGGGGTTCAGGGGCCACATTTTGGGGTTTCAGGGCCTGATTGTAGGGTTTCAGGGCCACATTTCGGGGCTTGGGGGCCGGATTTTGGGGTTTTGATGCCACATTTTGGGGTTTTGGGGCTGGATTTTAGGGTTTTGATGCCACATTTTGGGGTTTTGGGGCTGGATTTTACGGTTTCAGGAACACATTTTGGGGTTTGGGGCCGGATTTTAGGGTTTTGATGCCACATTTGGGGGTTTGGGGGCCGTCCCCCCCCCCCGGCTGCAAGGCCGCACAGGTCACGTGACCGGGCCATTTCCTGCTCCCCTCCCCAAACGGGGGCGGCTGAGTCACTTCCGGGGCGTGGGTCCGGGGGTGGAGGGGGGGGGCGCGTGCCCCTACCGCGGGGGCTGAGGGGGCGCGGCCTCTGGCGGGGGCGTGGGCCGAGGCTGGGGGCGGGGCTTCGAGACGAGGGGGCGGGGCCTGGCGCTCACGGGGAGCTGGGGGGTATTTGGGGGGGACGGATGTGGTGGTGGAGGTGAAGAACGGCCTCAGGTGGGCCCCCAACCCCCCGGGACCCCCACAAAATCCCCGCGAGCCCCCATCCCCCCACCCCAGGCCTCCCAGGACCCCCCAAGCCGCCAAGGAGCCCCCATAGCCCCCCATAGGACCCCCTTAGCCCCTCAAAAATCCCCCCTGGAGGGCAAATCCCCCCCAGCTACCCCAGGTCATGAGGTCCCCAGCTACCCCTGGGGTCTGCCCCCCCTATTTTGGGGGCCCAGCCAAGCCCTTATGGAGGAGGGCAGCGCTTCATTGGTCCCAGTCCTCCCAGTTAGCCTCCCCAGTACTGCCAGTACCCTCCTAGTATTCCCAGTTTGCCCCGCTAGGCCCCCTCCCAGTGCTCCCAGTTCCCTCCAGCCATCCCCCACTCCTCCCAGTCCATGCCAGTCTTCCCAGTGCTCCTCCCCACCCGGGTACCACAGCGGGGTTACCACGGCAACAACCGCAGGGCCGCCAGGAGCCCCGTGACTGCGGACCGAAGCTGATAGGCGGCCTCCGAAACCAATCACCGGCCGCCGGGGGCGGGGCCGAACCGAGGGCTGGACTAATAAGCGCGGGGAAGAGCTAAGGGCGGAAAGGAGTTAGGGGCAGAAAGCCGCAAGGCATTATGGGAGCTGTAGGCCGGAAACGGGGCGGGGCCTTTATTTCCCACAGAGCCCCGCGGCGAGGGAAGATGGCGGCGAGCAGCGGGGCCGAGGCGAGCGGGACGGCGGGGCCGGTGTCGTTCGGCTTCAGCCGGAAGGCGGAGAGGCGGCGGGTGCTGGAGGCCGGGCCTTGTGCCGAGCCCGGCGGCGACGCCGGCCCCGACACCGATTTCCTCACGGCGGTGGAGGACCGGGAGCTGCTCAGGTGCGCTTGCGCGGGGCCGAGGGGAGGGAGGGGGAGCGCGGCGCGGAGCGCGCAGCGCGCATGCGCGCCGGGTTGGTTGAAGGGAGGGGACGAGCCTCGGGGCAACGAGGGGCGTGGTTAACGCGCTGGGCACGCCCCCAGCGCCAGGCCGGCCCCGCCCCCTCCGAAGGAGCTGGTGATCCCGCTGCTCCCGTCCCACCGCTGGAGGAACCCTGAGCCGCCTCGCCACGCCCCTTCGGCCGCAGAACACGCCCCCTCCGTAGAAGACAAGGCTCCTGCCGCCGGCCACGCCCCCTCCGCGACTGGCCACGCCCCCGACCCCGTTACCGTGGAGACGCAGGCGGTGCAGGAGCTGCTGGAGGGTGAGTGATGGGGGGGGCGTTTTTTGGGGGGGTCTTGGGGGTCCTGTGGTGGCTGATCCCCCCCCTCACCCCCGTGCCCCTGCCGTCCCCCCCCAGAGGCACGGCAGAGCCGGGAGCAGCCCTGCAGCCCCCCCGGGCCCCCGCTCGCCATCCCCCTGCGGCCCCCTGAGCGCGACAGCGGCACCAGGCAGCAGCCGGTGAGGGGGGGTACTGGGGGGGGCTCCCCTCAAACCCGAGCCCCCCCCACATCCCCCTGGGCTCCCGTGGGATCTTCAGAGCCCCCATTGGGACCACCCAGGACCCCCAAAACCCCTCTTGGGACCCCCAAACTCCCACTGGGACCCTAACAGACCCCTAACCCCCGCCTTGGGACCCCAAATTCCCCCTTTGTGACCCCCGAACCCCCCCCCCCAG
>NW_023310514.1:0-12125 GCF_011077185.1 Oxyura jamaicensis | reverse complement strand
CGCAGCCCTGCTGGGAGCAAGGTTTCATGGGGGAACTCACAGCCAAGTGACGGATGCAGGTGTCTTCTGTGACTGCGGTACACCAGTTGCACAGCGGCAAGTCTTCCATCAGCAGGTTTGAAACCTTCTCCATGGTCTGCGGCATGGCCAGGACCACCTCCCACATGCCCAGGGCAGTGCTGTAAGTGCAAAATACTCTGTCAGCAGGGCTACCTTATAAGCAGGGCCACGGCAATTGCCTCCTGCAAGCAGGGACCATGAGCGCACTACAGGGATGCGGGGAGAGCAACGGGGAGGCACGGGAGGGCAGAAGAGCAAAGCCCCAGGCTGCCAACATGGCTTTGCTTGATGATGGCCCACTCACCTTCTCTGGGCTCTCTGACATGGCGGAGAGCCCTTTGAGAACTGTCAAGGGCATCGCTGGGCTTGGGTGCTTCAGGTAACTCTGGAGGTGCAGTGGGTTACCAAATGCCTCCTCAGGAATGTGATTCTTTGTTGAAGTCAAGAGGTCAAATCAACCTTCATCCCCACAACCCCCGGTGACCTCTACGAGGGGACACTGCAAAAGTGCCTCCAGGAGGATTTTATGGAAATGACTTCTTGGAACTAATTTTAATATGAATCGGGGACAGGTTATGCATATTTATAGGTGCATTGTGAAATGTCATGGATATGTAACTCTTTACTGCATATAATTATGAGAAAAATCTCAAATAATTTTCTTCAGAGAGGATCTTCTCTGAAGCTATTTTATTTGCAATTGCAATGGCGGGTGTCCTGTCAATCAGGAGTGCATTTTAGTAAACAAATCATAACCTCTTATTCCCTATTACCCAATGCCTGATAACCTCTCCTGTTTTCTCATTGGCTGAGTACTACAGGTTCACAAGCTACTCGACGTTCCTCTATACCATATATGTACAATTTTTCTTTTTTTTCCAACCCTTTAATTTCTTCTTTCTTATGGTTTGAGAACTTGTGATCTTTGTTTTACTCTTCTTGCACTGCTCATCCTGTTTTTCTCAAGTTTCTACCATATTTTAGAACAGTGAGGCCTTCTACTGTCCACTTATCTACTTAGCATTTCTTCTTATTATGTCTACACAACTACCTTGGAATAAAGAAAAATAATTCTCTACTGCAAAAACACAGCTTTGTTTCTCACATAACCATGTCAAGTTGCCGCATTGCATGCGCATGACTTTGGTGGGACTACCCCC
This sequence comes from Oxyura jamaicensis, assembly GCF_011077185.1. Classification (NCBI taxonomy): domain Eukaryota; kingdom Metazoa; phylum Chordata; class Aves; order Anseriformes; family Anatidae; genus Oxyura; species Oxyura jamaicensis. Next base: position 10,905 of record NW_023310514.1, on the reverse strand, counting down.
AGTGATGCCCAGTGCTGAGTAAACATACCTTCTTTACAATCTTACTGATTGTGGAGTCCATTTTCCACATCATCTAGGTCTTTGTGTCCATGGCTATGGCTGTTGTCTCTGCCACTGAGGCCTATGAAGAGACAGCTTATCATTAAAGTACCAGGGTCTCATTGCCTCCTAGTCCCCACCTATGAACCAGGCAGGAGTCATACTACCATTCTCCTGCATTTGGCAATGCACATCCCCATCTCCTACTTCCCCAGGAAGAGCCCTGAGCAATGTGTGAAGGGAAAGGGTCTCCCTTCCCAAGGTCAGGCAGTCAAGGCCAGGCCCTTGTGCTTGGTGAAACACATCCAGTTTTTCTACACATCAGTGTCACCTTCACATTGCCTTTGACTTCTTGTCCACACCGCCTCCAATGTTCTGCTCTAACGAGCTCCAAAGGGAGGCTGTGTCAGCGCTGACCATCAGGGGAACACTCCAGGAAACTTGCCTCTGACTCAGACTTCTTGCAAGGTTTCTTCAATTGTCTCTCAGTGCCTGAGGTTCGTGGGCTCATCACCACAGCCACCAGAGGGGTGATTACAATGCCTTGGGCTGGGCCTCTGCTGCTGAGCTGGGCCGGGCTCCTGGGACAGAGAGAGCACCTGGCAAGAGGGCCCTGGTGCAGAGAGACAGCCCTACCCAGGAGCAGCTCCTCTGCACAGCGCAGCAGGGCAGGGAGCTCTGACTTCAGGTGGCAGTCAGAAGGAGAAAGGGCTTCAAGGCAGTTGGGAGCAGGAGAATGCTGAGAGCTGACTGCAGGAATCAGTCTCCACAGCCCTTGACAAGGTAAGTCTCTGGCTGCAGGTCCATGCAGCTGCAGGTCCTGGAAGGGTCTCCTTCTGGGTCTTGTTTCTAGGAGGGCAGTGGGCAATGGAGTAGGCTTTGAGACTTGTGCTGGACTGCACTGAGAGGTGAGGAATTCTGGCAGAAGCCCCGTGGAGTGCCCTAAGCCAGGTTCCCCTGGTCAGCCAAGAGCAGAGTGGCCAAGCCTCCTCCAGACACTGCAGGGGGTGCAGCTGGATGTTGCGACACCCCAGTTTGCAAATATTCATCTCTGTCTGTGGGGCATACTCCTGGGCTGCAGGCTGCTCTCCAGCTGGATGCAGCTCTCTCATGGCATCCTTGTGTTATCCATGTGCCCCAATGAGAAGAAACCTCCATGTGACTGGATGCCTGTTTGTGGGCAGCTAGAGTGAGGTGAGGAGGGAAGAGCTGAAAAGCTTCTCAGTACCCCAGACACAAGGTGAGGTTTCTGTGCAGCAGCACTTGAAATGGGGCTTGTCTGCTCTCAGCTGTCTCCAGTTTCTTCACAGGGAAACTCCTGAGTGGGATGGTACAGCAGCTCACAGAGAGGTGACACAGGGCAGCTGAGAACAGGTGGGCAGTGGCCTGTACAAATCTCCATTCATATGAGTTGTTTCAAACAACACCACAAAGCTCATCCCGCTTGTGCTCTGCAGGCACTGCTGGAAAAGATCCCATGGACAGCTTGTACACAGAATTTCGGCAGAAGGCCATGGAGACAGTCACCATCCTCAGGTGCCTGCCCAGCCCCAGTCTGGGCCAGCAGTTTTCTCCCTGTGAGCTCTCCCACTCAAAAGATTCCTTCTGCATCTGATGAGGAGGGAGGCATCCCCCCTCCCAAATAAGCCAAGGCTAGCCTGACAAGAGACCTGGTCTCCTGAGGGCAGCAACCAGCCAGCAGAGGCCAGCTTGCTGGCAGAGGACAACAGCCCCCTGGCATTTAACCAGTCCATAGTGGGTTCCACAGGGCTCCATTTTAGGGCCAGCACAAAAGGCTGGAGAGCAGCCCTGCAGAAAGGGATCTGGGAGTTTTGGTCGACAGCAACTGGAATATGAGTCAGAATTCAACCTGGAGGAGACTGAGGGGAGGCCTCCTGGTGGCTTGCAGCTTGTTTCCCCACGTTATATGCAGTGATAATTAATCTTCCCCAGAGTCACATTATTCTGACCATCTGAACTCATTTACGTGTACTGGGTCTGGCTCGGATGGAGTTAACTTCCCATGCAGCAGGGGGATAATAATTTTCCCTTAAAACTTTTTTTTTTTCCCCTTTAAATTGTCCTTATCTCAGCCCGTGAGTTGTTTCTTTCCTTTTCTTCCCCTCCTCTTCTGAAGAGGGGGAGTGAGAGAGAGGTTATGATGGAGTTCATCTGCCTGGCAAGGTAAAACCACCGCAGTACCTGCTGCCACCAGAACACATTTCCAGGAAATATTGTTTTCCACTGCCTCATCAATGTTCATTTCCAATCTTGAGAGTTAATCTGGGAGTTCTGGTCGACAGCAACTGGAATATGAGTCAGAATTCAGCCTGGAGGAGACTGAGGGGAGGCCTCCTGGTGGCTTGCAGCTCCCCCAAAAGGGGAGCCAAGCAGCAGGCGCTGAGCTCTGCTCTCTGGGGACAGTGACAGTGACAAGCTGCCCAGGGCAGTGGGCATGGCTCCAAGCGTGCTAGAAGTCAAGAAGCATTTGGACAATGCTCTAACATTCTCCAATGTTGGGCGGTTCTGTGTGGAGCCTGGCGTTTGACTCAATGATCCTTGTGGGCCTGTGTGGGAAAGGAATTCGCAGGTGGCTTTGCACTATTTCACACATCCCTGAATTAGAGATAATGAAGAAGTAAGCGTTAGAAACAAAAATGTGAGCACGGTGGAGATAAATTAACTTGGCTACAGCATTAAAGATAAGCTTTGTGCAGTGGCCAATTGCTGGCTGGCTTGAGGCGCGTGGCTGAGGGTCTCTAACCAATTTAATGACTGATTTGGGCACGTGGACAGCGCATGTGGTTACGGGGAAAGTATATGTAGTGGAGAAAAATGGCAATAAACACCGTCTGCTCAAGAGCCGTCAGGAGACTGTGTCTTTCATCCCTTCAGGTCTGCCCCTTTCCAACTCAGGATATTCTATGATTCTAAGTGTGGCGCCCCGCATTTGGCCTTGAATGCCACGCAGCTGGATGGGGCCCGTCCATCCAGCCTGTCCAGATCCCTCTGCAGAGCCTTCCTGCCTGCCCCCAGGCAGATCAACACTGTTGCCCAGCTTGGTGTCACCCGCGAACTTACAGCGCCGGACACTTGAGGCCCACCCAGCTCATGAGAACCAGTGCCCGTGATCTTGAGGCTACTACCAGCTGCTTGTAGAAGGCCTCATCGACCTCCTCCTCCTGATCTGGTGACCTGCAGTACACCCCCACAACAGCGTCCTCCATACCAGCGCACCCTTTACGTCTCACCCACAAGCTCTCCACTTGTCCTTCACCCTCCCCCAAGTGGAGCTGGGTACACTCTGATTGCTCCCTCACATAAAGGGCAACCCCACCCCTTCGCTTCCCCAGCCTGTCTTTCCTAAAGAGAGCAGCGGCCTCTATGACAGCGTTGTAGTCCTGCGAGCTGTCCCACCATGTCTCTGTGATCACAGCCAGCTCGTGGCCCTGCGACTGAACACAGATCTCAAGCTCATCCTGTTTATTTCCCATGCTCTGTGCATTGGTATACATTTCCCACAAGACTGGGGAAATGGAGATGGTTAATGTATGTATATAGTCATTGTGTTTGGTGATCAATGTATGTATATGGTTCTTATATTCGGTGGTTAATGTATGTATATAGTTTGTGTGTTCTGCAATGGTCACCTGACAGGAACAGCCTGGAGCAGAGTTGTTGCTAGGCGGAAGACTGTAGGGGGCGGGAATGCATGTGGTCTGGGGTCGAGAAGATTCCAGAAGATTCCAGAAGATGAAGAAGGCATGCTCAAAGGAGGACATGCCCACTAATGAATATGCATAAGTAGAGGGGATATAAGCCCGGAATGGTAACTGGGGGGTGTGTGTTTTGGTGGAGTGGAGACTCTGGGTGCACCCAGCACTGTTCGCTTGCTTTTATTCCTCTAATAAATGGATAACTTTAATTGGAATCCTATTTGAGACTCAGTCGTTTATCACATACAATGTCTCTGTTCACAACGAGCTCGTGGCCCTGCGACCAAACACAGATCTCAAATTCATCCTGTTTATTTCCCGCGCTCCGTGCATTGGTATACAGGTACTTCAGGGAAGCAGCAGGCGCAGTTACCCCTGGAGGGATGCAAGAAGATTCCGGACAGGGTATTGGGGTTGTTACCTTCTCTGAGGAGCCCTCAGACAATCCTATGGGACAACTCAGAGGTTTTTCCCTACTATCTTCAACAGTGATAGCAGTGACAACTTCCCCCAGCCCTTCTCTGTCACTTTGAGTTCCCTCCCTAGCCCTGTCAAACCTAGTTTAAAGCTCTGGTAATTGTAATATACAATAAATGTTTGTTCATTGTCTTTTGTTCTGTTCGAAGAGTGGGGGGTAGTGAAGGTTCCTGGGTGATAAAAAACTGTGAAGCGCCTGGCTGGACATCATGAAATTCCTTACTTAATGTAACAAAAGAGTACATAAAGGATTCTCTTGAAACCAGCAAGGATGAGGGAACCCCCTATTCCCCCCCCTTCTTTCATCTTCTGCTTAAAGTCACTGTTGCAAGGCTCATGTAACCACTTCTTGATAAGTTGTTAACTAGTTTGGCAGCATCCTGCCTTCCTGCTTCATGCTGGGCCAACATGACCAGATAAGGGAAAAGAAGTTGAGTCACAATGCAGAGGAAGACTATGGCCTTCATCTTCACGACCACGAAAGGGACCGAGACGACCCCCTGGCAACAGCATGCGCAGCCGCAGAACATACCAGGATGTGTCACGTATACCGGAACCACCAGGCGATAAAAGGAAGATTCTGGGGGAGGGTGGGTGCGTGCCGTTGGTAGAGCCTGAGACTCCCTGGCCGCCCAGTGCTGTTTTGCTTGTTGGCTGCTTACTTAATAAAATCATTTGCATTATTGGACACGACCCTCTCTGTCAATTAATTGAGAGCAAATTTATAACAGTAATGAGCCCAGAGAGCTTGTTCCCCAACACACTTGCACCCCACTTGCTGAGTTGGAGTTGGTCAGCAGCCCAGATACGCAGCTTCTCAAAGGACTGCCCAAGATCAAAATACCCAAATCCTTGGTCCAGACACCACCCCCTCAGCCGGTCATTAACCTGTCCCATTCTCCTCTCTTTCTGGGTCCCGGTCACCCAGTGGGAGGACAAAAGAGAACATTTGCACCCCCGATCCCTTCAACAACCTTCCCAGGGATGCAAAGTCCTGTTTAATATTCCTCATTTTTCTAGTTGCAGCTTCCTGGGATCCAACCTGAATGACGAGGATAGTAGTCCTCCCGTTTAACGAGCTGTGGCAGAGCCTTCCTTACGTCTCTGACACATGCCCCAAGAAGACAGCACACCTCTCTGGATAGGTTTATCTGGGCGACAGATGGGAGCCTCAGTGCCCCTCAGCAAGGAGTCTCCAGCCACTAAGACTCTCTGCTGCTCTTTTTTTTTTGTGGCACTGGTTGTGATGCAGTGCTCCGTCCGGCCCCGATCCCTATGTTCAGTACTTCCCCGTCTTGACATGCATCTCAGGGTTACTTCCCGGGTTTGGACTACTGTCCAGACCCTCAACCTCTTCCTTATCCTCCCTGAGCGCCTCAAATCTATTACCCAGGGACACCATGAGGGCTGGTGGCACTGTGGGATGGGCCCGTCAATCCAGCCTGTCCAGATCCCTCTGCAGAGCCTTCCTGCCTGCCCTCAAGCAGATCAACACTCCAGCTGGGTGTTGTGAACTTACAGCGCCTGGACACTTGGGGCCCACCCAGCCCAGGTGCGTGTCACACTGGGACCCCTTGTGACATCACTTGGTGACACCCCAGGGGTCTGCCTTATTAAGAGTGCGGCCGTGGCTTGGACCCTCAGTGTCGGTGCACGGCAGTGACGGACAGGGCAGGAGCACAGGGCCTTTGAGGAGTCCCCGAGCACAGCCCACGTCCCACAATGCCGCAACCGCCCGCCCGGAGGAGCCGCCGTTTCCTCCTTGTGAGCTTTCCTACTCAAAAGATTCCCTATCAATCTGATGAGGAGGAAGGCATCCCCCCCCCCAAAAAAGCCCAAGCTGGCCTGGCAGGAGACCTGGTCTTCTGGGGGCAGCAGCCGGCCAGCAGAGACCAGCTTGCTGGCAGAGGGCAGCAGCCCAGCAGAGGACAGCAAGGACAAGTCGCAGCTGCTGCTTCCTCCCAGTGAGTCAGGGTCACGGGGATGGGGTGGGGAGGGTTGGGGACAGTGAGACCCCTTCTTGACTCCAGGACTCCTTTCCTGGCTAAACCGGCGGGTGGGCCCAACGGGGCTGAGCTTCCTCCGCAGCACCACAGAATCCCAGGACACTTTAGGCTAGGGGGGACCTCAGCGATCACGACGCCTGCCCCCCAGCCCAGCCTGGCCGTGGGCAGTGCCAGGGAGGGGGCATCGCAGCCTGTGGCAGAGCCTCACTGCCCTGGGCGTGAAGGATAGATATTTCTCCCTCTCCAAAAGAAACCTGCCCTCTTTTAGGTTAAAGCCGTCACCCCTTGTCCGGTCACTGCACTCCCTGAGGAAGATCCCCCCCCCAGCTTTCCTGGAGGCCCCTTTGGGCAGTGAGAGGCCACGGCAAGGTCCCCCTGCAGCCTTCTCCAGGCTCCACAAGCCCAGCTCCCTCAGCCCCTCTTCCCAGCGGGAGCTGCTCCAGCCTCTGGCATCCTCGCGGCCTCCCCACGTCCTTCTGGGGCTTGGGCCCTTTCTCTCCTCACTCCTGCATTCAGCCCCTCTCTGCAGCACTCTTTGCTTTCCTCCTTTCCAGTTAAGGCACAGAAACCATCCAGAGACGCATCCATGGAATTCATCGAGGCGTTTGTCAGCGGCACAGAAAAGGTAACGGCAGCCGCTTGCATCACAGCCGGGCCCCTGGCGCGGCCACAGCTCTGCTGCGGGGCTGCTGGGAGGCTTCTGGCTGGGTAGAGCCGTGCCCTACGGGCATCCCGCACAGCTCCAGACCCCTCAGGGCTTTGATCCTGCTGGCCGTGGGTGTCCCCCTAATGCTCTGTTGGTGTCTTTGTGGCTTCCAGGACAAGGAGGAACAGAAGATGATGTTCCTCAGCCAAATCTGCACTCTGTGCGAAATTGTGAATGAGAAGGGCTTGTCGCTGGACTTGCATGCCTTCTGCAGCAAAAATAAGCTGGTGGAGAACATCACGGTGAGAGGATTGCGTGGCGGCGGGTTGGGGAAAGGGCAACGCCCCCCGGCACCAGCCCCCTGGGAGGCTGGAGCTGGGGCAGTGCTGGCTCTGCTGGTGCTGGGTGCTGGCAGCTGCAAGGTCTCATCCTGCTTGTGCTCTGCAGGTGCTGCTGGAAAAGGAGCCCGTGGACAGCTTGCACACAGAATTTCAGCAGAAGGCCATGGAGACTGTCACCATCCTCAGGTGCCTGCCCTGCCCCTGGTTGGGCCAGCACATCCCCAGGGCAATGTCCTGGTGGCCCTGAAGCTGGCAGGGAGGCTGCCCATCCCTCCCAGGGATGTCTGTCCAAGGGAGGTCCATGTCCTCCTCCAGAAGCCTTGAGGCACTGCGTCCAACAGGCTCCTGTCTCTCTCTCCATCAGCAACACCGTGCCGACAGCACTGGATGGCAAAAAGGAGAGTCTCCTGAAGGCCTGCTACAAGAGCATCTTCTTTCTGCCTCCGGAGTCGCGTGTGCCAGTGACAGAAAGAGTGCTCTACACCAAGGTATGTGCTGGGTGAGGTACCAGCACCCCCAGTCCTGCTGAGCTGCTGCCTTGCTTCCCCGTGCTGAGACAACTGGAGACCAGTGCAGGGCTGGGGCCCAGATTTGCTTTCCCAGCCTCATCCCTTCTTCCCCTTCCACTTCCCTGGCCTGATCCCATGCTGCAGGAGGTCTGCACACAGCAGCTTTTTAGCCCCAAAGCCACCCCTGGGCTCCAGAGGGTCTCAGATCCAGCTCCTGGGGGTGAGAAGGGCCACAGAAATATTTTGACGATATTCTGTCCTCTCTGCAGACTATGAATGCCATGGACCTCATGCTGGCGGCCTTCGTATGCAACTGTCCCACCGCCAGTATCAGAACAGAGTTGCAGAAAATCTTGGAGGTTTGGCATTTGCAAAGAATTTCCAAAGAATCCTCTCAGGTCACATTTGCAGACTGCTGTCAGCCCAGCAACTTCTCTCCTTGCAGGTGCTGCTGGACTTGGCTGGCTCCAAAAACTCAGCTGTGCGGAAGAGAGCTGTGGGGAGGATTGAGAGGCTGTGTAATTTCACCCTCTGGCATTTTGTGGCCAAGGTAAGGAACAAGGAACCCTCCACCCTTTCCTGCATCCCGGAGCATCCTGCCACTCAGCAGTGCCTGCAAGGCAAGCCTGGATGCATGTGAGGGCCTCAGCACCCTGAAGTTGAGGGTCTTCATCCCTCCTTTGCCCCTGCTCTTCCCTCCCCAGGCCCTGCTCTCTGCCTCCGCTAAGCCCTTCGTCTCTCTTCCCTCCCTCCCCCAGATCTCAGGCTACAATGAAAAATACAAGGGCAGCCACGATGATCCCAGAGGGCTCTACATCCCCATCCTGGGCAAGCTGCTGGGCCACCTCTTCATTTTCAGCAGTGGCACAGATTCCATCGGTTGCACAGCTTTGGATGCTCTTTTTCACCTCTACATAATCATCACAGATGGAAGAGGTAAGAGAAGGTGTGGTGGGCAGCATCCCTCTGCACACTGACATCTGCTGGTATGTCTGCTTCTTTTTCCCAAGTATTGTGAAGGACTGTTCTTTTGCTTGGTGGAGGTTGCCCACAGAAGTCTGCCACGTTCCCTGACCTCCTCTGCTCCTCACAGCAGCTTCCTGCAGGATTCTGGCTATCGTTTTCACAGAAGCTAAACGCTCACCTGACGTCCAGGAGCAGTTCTCTGCTGCTGTCCTTCTTCAGCCCTCCCCAGACCACCTACCACTCTGTTTTGTGGTCTTCCCCAGTCTAAGCCAGCAATCGATTACCACTTCCCAAACCACATCTTCCCTGAGGAGTGAACAGCAGAGCCAGCTGTGCATCACCAGGGATGGTGACACCCTCCAGAATTCTCCTTGACTGTTTGCTCCCTGCTGCCGTGCAAGCAGATATCAGGGAGCTTCCTGCACGTCCCAACCCCAAGCAGAAGGGGGTCTGTGACACGCTGCTACCCCCACGGCACCCAACGCCATTGCTTCTCCTCCTGCATCATCCCTGAGGTCCCTCTTGCTCCCAGCACCTGTCACCCTGTGCTTGACATCCCTGACCACCACTCTCCACACCACGGGTCTGAGCCTCCATCCTCAACCATTCCTAGTGAAAGTGTTTTTCACCATTTGGCAAGCTTGTTGGCAAAGCTGCTCTTCCCTACTGACTCTGGTGTTCCCCCCTGCTTAGAGTGCTCACTGCCAAAGGACATGGAAAATTATGCAGAGAGACTCAAGAATTTGGAGGATACAAAATTTCTGTTGTTTGCAATGTCTGCTTCCTGTGTAATTGTCAAGGTAATGAGCTCTGGCCTTGGGAATTCGGAATCTTGCGGACAAGATTCCTCTGCTGGGAATCTTGTCCGCAGCAGCATCAGCAGGCAACTCGTGTGGGCAAAGGGGTCCAGAACCGGTGGGGCTGGCACGGCCTCACTCGCCCTGGTGAGAGGGTTCATCTTGTCCCCAAGCAGGGGCTATGCGAAGGCTGCTCCCCTGTGTCCTGGCAGCAGCTCCAGCCCCCCTGGCCACCAGCAAGCCCTGGTTACCTGCAGGGCCAGCACTCTGTCCCCATGTGCCCCATCCTCACCCCTTCCCCCTGAGGGCCCTCTCTCCAGAGCTGCCCGTGCTGCTCAGCTAAGCAGCACCCTTGGGACACTCAGAGCGGCATGTCTTCCCTCCCTCCCCTCCTTCTTCCCAAAGGAGTTTGGAGAATACCTCTTACCTTCTGAGAGGCTGGACGTCATCCTCACAGCCCTTGAAGCTTTACAAGACGCCAGCATCCATGACAAGCACAGGGCCTGTAGCGTGTTGGATGTAGCCTTGGAGGACCCTGACTACTGGCTGACAAATGTAAGTGGCCTGTGGCCATTGCCCTGCCCTTGAGCCCTTTCAGGCGTTGTTCCTCTCTCCCTCCCTCCCTTCCTTCCTCCCTCCGTGCCTCCCTCGCACACGGAGGTCTCTTGGGCTCCAGAAGCCAGCAGAGAGCAATGGAAGGGCCCAAAGTTTCAGTGGCAGCTGTGGAAATGGCTGCAGTCTGGTGGCAACACAATTCCCACCTGTGTCCCCCCAGGTGCCAATGATCATGGAGTGCATCAGGAAAAACCTGGACAGCATCCACATGGCATCAGCGCGGCACTGCCTGGACTCCCTGCTTCTCCAACTGATCAAGCAGATGCCCAGGGAAGAAGTCCAGAACCTGCTGCAGTTCTCTCCGCCAAGTGACAGGTCCTGGCCTTAACATCCTTGAGGGTTTGTTCCACATCAGGAGATGCACCTGGAGACTCTCTGGTTGCCAAAGCCATGGCAAACAGCAGGATATCCCCAAGCAGCCCAGCTGTGCAAGGCAGCCCAGAGCCTCTGCCCCCAGGGAACGCCAGCTCAGCCCCCTCCTCCTTGCCCAGGCTGGGCCCTCAGCGCTCCCCAAGTCACAGGGGCTACAGGACAGCCTGGGTCCTATGGGGCTGGCCCAGGCCGTGGCCCTGCGGCTGAAGCAGCCCCGCTGACAGAGTATTTTGCACTTGCAGCACTGCCCTGGGCATGTGGGAGGTGGTCCTGGCCATGCCGCAGACCGTGGAGAAGGTTTTAAACCTGCTGATGGAAGACTTGCCGCTGTGCAACTGGTGCACTGCAGTCACAGAAGACACCTGCATCCGTCGCTTGGCTGTGAGTTCCCCCATGAAACCTTGCTCCCAGCAGGGCTGCG
>NW_023310513.1:0-3076 GCF_011077185.1 Oxyura jamaicensis | reverse complement strand
GCCAGAGGAGCCCATGGAGGAGCAGGTGGATCTGTCCCCTGGGGATATGCTTGGGTGCCCTGTGGACATACTTGAATGACCCAGGGAGGGGCTCCTGCACCCCACAGAAGCTCTGGGGTTCCAAGGGAGGTGCTTCCCATCTCCAGTGAGATACTTGCGTGCCCCAGGTGGTGGGGCACAGATGTGGAAGAGATCGAGATGACCAGTGCCTAAAAAAGAGGCACTCTCTCTTTAGGGCAGACTGATAGGCATAGCAGCTTGTATCTGTTGTCAAGCACAAGCAACCCCAAGACAAATGGGTTCAAGGATCTTCAGTCAGCAGACTGGATATCCAATGTATCCTGGGAACACCGGGCTTGGACCATGGATGCCTCATGCAGATTTCTGCTGAGTTCTGACAACTCGGAAAGCATCTTTTACAGGAAGAGGCCGGGGAATTGGACTCATCAGTGTAAAAGTGGCACAGGCAGAAATCTCCCAAATTACAGATGTTCCAGCATATTAGCTAAAAAGAGGTCAGAGTGTGACTAGAGAGAGGTCTCAAACTCTTGTTATATACTTCAATTTCTCCCCAAGGATGGAACGACTACGAAGTATTACCGTGCCTGACTGGCTGTAGAGGGACAGAGAGGAAGCGAAAGACTTAGAAAAGCACCTTCCCTTCACAGCCCTCCCTCCCCCAGAATGGTTCTCAGGAAAAACTAGTGGCACACTAAGGCTAACTGCTCTGAATGGGCTGTGTGGGTGAACCCGTTGTCTTCAAGTTCAAGCTTTTTCCTGCTGAAACTGCCAGCAATTATGCCAAATATAACAATGGCTTTGCAATACGGATAAACGTCTTCCAGACGGAAACAAAAGAGTCTGACTTTTGCTTTTGTCTGTGCACAGACAACTAAGCAGGAAAGAGCAATGCTGAATAACCATGAGAGCCAGAATGCGCAAATACTGCGTAACGGTGACAGAAAGTGCTGTAAGGCAAAACAAAATGGACTTCCACCAAATGCGTTTTGTCAAAGTCTTCCCGATGTTTGTAAATACATTGATTAATCATGCCACGTGCTTTGTCCAAGTGAAATACGTCAGATCCCTTCGTTAGCTCAATGACAGTGTGCAACAGTTTCGGAGGAAAACAATGGACAGGTTAAATATCCCACGCGGCTTCAGTGGAGGAAACGAGTTCACTTTTCCTACTTCAGAGAAAGGAAAGGCTTACATTTCAGACAATCTGTTATTACTAATCAATCTATCGCATCTGTGGTCACAACTGCAAGTCAGCTGCTTCCAAAGCAGCAGGGAAGGACACGGTCCTCTTGGTAGGATAGCTGCTGCCACAGCAAAGCCACTGTTGCATTTCACCAGAGAAGCTGTTGCAGCAGCGCAGGGCGCTGTAAAAAGCCTGTTTGGAAGCTGGGCTACAGCTATTGTAGGTGCAGCTGTGCCAGCTGGAGAAGCTTTATCTGCTTTGGGCCAACCTCCACGACTGCTGGCAATTTTCCTAAATTCTGATCTCCCCATTCGAATTGCTCATTTCCCTCATTCTGCTCTCCCCTCAAGATGGTCCTTACTTAGGCCCTCTCCAGCCCATCCAAAGGAACCTTTTTCCTCACGTACCTAGGGCCACTCTTACCCATTTCCCCACTGGAGTCTAGGATAACCACTTCCCTCCCGTGAGGGACTGGCAAACCCTTACGGCACTGCAATAGGATGGATGGGAATTCCTAATAGTGCGTTGTGAAGGAATTTCAGAAAAGGAGTCACTTATCCATGTAGGTCAACCTGCTAACTTCAGGCTTAAAAACAGCACTGCAAGAAATAAAAGATCCTTTTCAGGTTCCTAATACTTCAAAGCATGCAAAAAAATAAAAAAATATGTAATAGACATCTCCAAATAAAAGCCCTCCAACCCATCACCAAAATTGTTAAAACAACATCCGTAATCAATAGTAGTAGCAGGTCGTCAGTGCGTTTTTTAAAGATTCAACAGAAACAGAACAAGGCCTTTTACCTTCAAAATTAGGCAAAGAATCTGTCTCCTCAGCTACAGGTGACCAAAAGCAAACGGTAGCCTACAGAAATCTACACGAGGTGTGGAAACTAAACAGTCACAGTGCTGAATTACTTCACAATCTAGATGCCCTTCCAATTAATTGTTTTAATTGCCATTGCTTAACAACTGACTTAATTTGCAGTTGTACAGGTCACGCTGGCTGAACCCGGTTCTTGTGCATGCTCAGGCCATCTTCTTTCTTATCTGACTGCCTCAGCTGAGGCATACAATCTCAGCTTAGTTGGTTACACATCCAACGGCTTACGCATAGCATGAGTTCCTCATGTAATGTTCTTCTGACACATCCTCCAGGCCTGGGTCACCTTGTCCTCCCTTTGAGATACAAGTCTGTATCTTCTTACAGATGAAGCTGGCTAAGTAATGCAAAGGTTCTGAACTGCCTTCTCTCTGACTCAACATAGTCAGGTTTGACCTATCTGTTAAGAAAGCACTTCAAATCTGACTCTCTTGTTGTGTCAAGGAAGAGACCATTTGTCCTTTCAGCTTGGTATCAATGGAGGTGATGCCAATACTGAGCACAGATACCAAAGGAGTCTCACGACCAGTCATTTTATCATATCATAAACCAGTGTTTCACCGTACAGCAAAACGACAACCTTCAACCAGCCCCCAGGAGCAATAAATAGCACAGCAGGGAACACACACACGAAGTCGAGTGCTACGTAACTCACTTGGGAAAGCAAACACAGCAGACCTGAGATGAAAAAAACCAACATTGTGGTCAGCAACTGTTAAGCTGATTTAAAGTCTAAACCAGACAATTAACTCTATCCTAGCTGAAACCAAGACAACCCAGCTGGAAATGGCTGTGCAAACTATGCAAACAGGCAGGAGCTGGTGGATACAGGAGTCAGGCAGCCACAGGTAGCAGTGGCTGCACGGTGATCCTGAGCCCTTTCTGGCCATCGTACCTGCAGAGTTGTTGCTCTTGCTCTGCCCCAGCAGTGCTGCCCCACCTCGTGGGGGCGTGAGGTCACAGAAGGACCCTTGGTGACACCGGCTGGTGAC
>NW_023310512.1:2211-2860 GCF_011077185.1 Oxyura jamaicensis | reverse complement strand
GGCGGTGACACGCGGCCGGTGGCACGGGGGGGTTGGGGGGGGGGAAGCCGATCTCCTGCGGCTCTCATAAACCAGCTTTATGTACCCGGGGGGGCAAAAAAAAAAAAGCACCGCTTCCCAGCAGGTTACATAAACCGCCTCGAAAAAGCGAGAAAGCTCTCGCCATCCCGCTGCCCACCGCTTGGCACCCGCGCCCCGCCGCGAGCCCGCAGCCTCCTCTCGCTGGGTTTCCTCCCAGCCCAAGGAGAAGGAAAATAAAATTAATAGTAATATTTAAAAAAAAATAAATAAATAAATAACAGATTTGCTTCTGTCTGCGTGTCAGGAACAGCAGCCACGCCTGTGGGCAAAAGGAGCCGAGCCGGCAGACCCGGGTGGGATTTTCTGGTGCCTCCGAGCTCCTCCGGCCACCAGCCCCGGTCCCCACGAGGTGACGGCGCCCGTGGCACCGCCGGGCAAAGAGGAACTGGTATTAATGTAACAGGGGGCGAGCAGGAAACTTCTTGTTTCTCGCCAGTTGTGCTCCGGCGTCGTGTTTTCTCCAGGGGAAACACGGCTCTCAGACCCGGATTTTTAATTGGTAAAAGCATCGAAAAGCTTCGGCTAAATGCGTTTGTTTTCGGCCAGGTGAGCCTAAACCAAGGGGGGG
>NW_023310512.1:1832-2111 GCF_011077185.1 Oxyura jamaicensis | reverse complement strand
AGCGCTGTGTTAATTTATTAATTGCTCCTCATCCTCAGCAGATGAGAGCAGGGGTGTGAAAGCCCAGCGGGGTGACCCCACCACTGAGGGTCCTGCAGGGCTGTAGGGGGGGGGGGATAAAACCCAACCTCTGCCCGCAGCCGCCCTGGGCGGGCACATCAGCGCTGGGGAGGATGCACGATTTTTTGGGGGGGAAAAAAATCCAAATTATTGCATCCCCTTGGCAAAACCAGGAGCTGGAGACCCCCACCGAGCCCAGCACAAGCCCCCCAAGCACCA
>NW_023310512.1:0-1732 GCF_011077185.1 Oxyura jamaicensis | reverse complement strand
CCCCCCCCCCCGGCACCGCGGAGCCAAGAGGAGCGCGCCGGCTCCAGGGGCCAAGCCCGAAACATCACCGCGAGCGAGCGAGGAGAGGGGGGCGCTTCCTAGAGCTGCCCTTATTTAATTAACCAAATTTAACAGCAAGCCCCAAACCCTTGCAACGCAAATCCTTCGACCGAGGCTCGTTTCCTACGAGCGACGCCGCTGTTTTTCCCCCGAACACGGAGCATCGCGGGCAGGGGAGGCTTTAGCTGCCACCTCTCCCCATCTGCTGCCGACGGTTCCTTTACCGCCGCGCTCCCACTTTTCTAACAAAGCCACCCGCAAAAAATCAGCGACGCTTCCTGCAGCCACCGCCACTGATCCTGGAGAAAGCCCAGAAATAATCATCCATCATTTCCCTGCGATACGGATGAAATGGCGAGGCTCCTTCCTGAGCTACGAGCACCCAGAGCCGGGAGAGGTTGCGGTGCCCCAGCTTGAAGACCAGCCCGCATGTTATCCCCGATTTTGGGGGGACTTCAGACCAGCCAGCGCTTCATCCCCGATTTTTGGGGACTTCAGGCCGTGCCCGCTCTGTCCCCGCGAGGTTTCCGAGCCTTTTCCCAGAGCAGATTAAAGATTTACACGCTGCCTTGCGCGAGCGCCAGGGATGCTTTTGAAACGTGTTTACCCGGCTCCGCTCCTCCCGCACCCCGGGACCCCCCCGGGGGTGGTGGGGCACCCCCCCCCCCCCCCCCCCCAACACCCCTGCTAGTTACCGCAGGGGTAATTAGCCCCAGGGGTAATTAGCTGGGAAGGGAACGAACGGGGTGACACCAGCACAACTCACTGGAGCTCCTGGCCTCCAGGCCCTCTGTCAGCACCCAACACGCCGTTTGGGTGAAAACATGGGAAAAAGCCAACGCTGTGCCCGCCCCCCCCCCCCCACAGCTGCTAATTAACCCCCAGTCCTTAACGAGGAGCAGCATGCTGTGACTGCCACCAAGCATCTCGAGTCCAGCTTCGAGCAAGCTTGCTGCGCCCCAGCGCCCGGTGCAGGCCGCTAATTAACACCCAGCTAATTACCTGCTGGGGATGCTCTCCAGAACCCCCCGGTGCCAGCAAGGGAAGGTCGGGCTCGGGAATTGTCCTTGGGGACCGCCAGGTCCCTCCGGCACCAGGTCCAACGCCACGGCCACCGTCAAGGCCACCAAGGAGGCCACCACGGAGGCCACCTCCCTCTGTCCTTCCTCCCTGCTCCTCTCCCTCGGCCTCGCCGCCTTCGCAGCCCCGACCCGCGCCACCGCGTGCACTTTTCCCTCCTGGTGAGCTTCGCACGATGCCCAACTCCTCGGCGGGCACCCGCTCTCCTCCTGCCACCGCGCGTCTCCTCCTCGCCGCGCCCTCCTTCGGGCCTCGTCGGGGCCTGGGGAACGTCCCACGGCCCGGCCCAGGACCGGTGCCGCATCCTGGGGCTGGAAAAGCCTCGGCACCGCGGGCTGAGCCGGTGGTGCTCAGCGCCGGGGGGCTCCGGGTTAACCCTTGCGAGCGGCGGCCGTCATTTCCTCCGCGCCGCCGGTGGCTGCGTGCCCCCGGATGGCGTTAGCCCATAAATAGGTCACCGCCTTGGAAATAAAACCCAGGCACTGCAACCGGCAGCCTTCGACGTGTCAGCCCCGCGGCCAAGCACAGACGCCGCCGTTGGGTCAAAACGCCGTAAATTTGGGAAAGGTCTGATAAAAGCCAGATATTTCGG
>NW_023310511.1:0-3511 GCF_011077185.1 Oxyura jamaicensis | reverse complement strand
AATATAAATCAGTTGGACCAGGTAAAAACACTTTGGGAACCAAAATACAGCCCTAAATGTCCTCTAGGACTTTCTGTGCACCCACAGCAGTTCCTGTGTAAAAAGGTAGTTTGTCTTGATCTTTACGTATGGCAAAGGCATGGGCTGAGTTAATGACAACAAAAACCTGCTTATTAGAAGCTGCTTCTCAATGTTTCATGCATCTCCATACATATTAACTAATGTAGGCTAGAAGTTCAAGGATTCACAATACTTCATCATATATCACTTATGTGAATTTCATTTATATACATATCTGCTGCACCGACTTAAAACCCATCCCCACACTCACCAAGGCACAACCCCAACCCAAATACAGACACAGCATTTCAGCCCCAACACAGCTTTGGGACCTGCTGGAAAGCAGGCTTCATCCTCAGTGAGGCGTCCTCAGCCCACAAGAGACACGGCTTCAGGCACCTCTTCACCTACGGAGGAAGACTGCCATCAGGAACTGCCATACCAGCCCACCTTTTTTCTCTACACCTTTCTCAGGAACAACACAGAATTCAAGTGACCAGCTTTGCTCCAATTCTAAAGACTGATGTTACAACCCATCTTGCCTGTGGCACCTGATAATCAGAACAGAGCAACCGCAGTGCTTGGAAGGCATAACTGCACGTGCCGCTCCTTGCCGCTCTCCGGTCTTATCTCAAATCATCAGCCACTTCTGTGGACTGCTAGCCATGGCACCTGCAAAGCAAGGCAAAGACCTTTCATAGTCACCTCATACTCCTTAGCCATTTCACTCCAACCAAGCTCATGACCAGCCCCCTTCTTACACAGCTCTTCAGAATGCAGTTTGCTCCTTTGAGGCTGTGCGAGACACCTGTGAAAGAAAAAGAAAAGCACAGGCCGAGGCAGAATGCAAAGCCACAGCACAGCTACGACAGTTACTCTCATCTGCTGCCTTACCTCTGCCCGCTCACCTGCCCGAGGCAGATGCTTCCATCTGCCCTCTTAAGCCAGCTACAACACCTCGAGAAGAGAAAGAGGGGACACTCAAAATGACACCGAGAACCGCAACTCAAAAGTAACTGCTTTATCACTCACCTTACCAGAGACTGCTCTGGCTGTGATGACGTCCTAGGTTGCAGGCTGCCTTTCAGCTTCAACACATGAAAACATAGTCAGAGGATAACCATTCAGCTGCCAGCATTAGCCCCCATCCCTTACAAAACAAGGGACCCCATATTTTATTTGTATCGTTTTGGAACAGCAGACATCTTCCCTCAGCACCTCACAAGTAGACCAAGCCAGTCACCGAGCTGCCAAATGAAGGCTCGACAGTTCCAGAAGGCGCTCTTTCCTTGGACCGGTTCCTCCTAAGGTTTATCTAAGTCAGGAGAAAAAAAAGCAAACAACAAAAAAGAGCACTCCACATCTGCGAGCTTACCCCTCCTCTAGCACCATTCAAGCACTATGCGAACAGCTGCTCGCAAGCAACTCAAGCCTCCCCCTTCGCATCTGCCAAACACTATGGAGATGACTCTGTGCCAGCTGCCCTTCAGTACGTGCCCAGAGGCAGACCGGATGTCTTTGCCAAAACAGTCCGGACAATGTATATTGCTACACCAACGGACCCCCACATTAGCTACCATCACTACCGGCCAGGCAGGACAGCTCCAGGACAAACAAACACACAGGCACACTACAGACGTTACGAACAGAACACAAGCCTGCACACAAAAAGACTCCCAGAGGGAGGCCCTGCAGCAACAGCAAGTCAGAACAGGTGCTCTGCAGCACACCCAAGGAGAGACTCAAATGCCACAACTCGCCACTGGAAGCAACTGCCAGACCTGGGATGATGGAGGCATAAATAGCCTGCCTTTAAGACAAGAGACTGGAACAATGGGCACTGCAAACCCCATCAGAAAAATGCTTCGGAAATGAATTCCCAAGCAAGAGCTCCTGATGAAGCCGACATGACTTCCGCAACAGCGAGGATGGAAACAGATGCAATCTCAAACAGAATATGATGCACAAGACCTGAAACGCATCTGCACTTTAAGCTGCGACTACAAGTCAAGAAGTGCTCAGATCAGCCCTACGATGATGAAACGAGCATTTAGGACCTTAGGTGTGGCTACCAAGTTGCCCATCTAATCTGTCCAGCGGAACAAGGCAATGAGGAGATCAAGACAAGATGAATATCAAGACACGATGAGCACGTAACATATGATGATCTGATGAGGAAACATTTGATACAAAAAAAAATACACAGAAGTAGTGAGCTCTTTAAGCTCCCACTGCAAGACAAGAGGGGCTCAGCTTCCAATTGAGCATCAGCATTATTCCGATGAGGACAAGTGTTCAATACCCTCAGGATGGCTGCCTGACGAGCTGCCAGGGCCTGACGAGCACCAAGAGCAACAGCACAGCACAGACAACACAGAACACAAAAAACAGACAATTAGCTGGGACTGTCCTGCCTGGCACGTGCTCACGCCGTACCTGACAGGACCCCCCACACATAATCTCACTTCCTGACCATGATCAATTCTGAAAGGCCCCACCCGCTGCAATGACTTAAAAGCACAGACACTCGCCCTATGTGTCCATTCACAACCCCAGCTCAAACATAGCACTTGCCCCCCAACTTAGCTTGGGAATGCTGGGAGGTAGGTTCCATCCTCTACAAGGAACACAAAGGCGAGCCAGGATGTTGCTTCAGGTACGAGGCTCCTCTTCACCTGCAGAAATAAAGCGCCATCAGGCACCGGCACGGCAGCCAAACTTCTTCCTGTGAAACACCCACCGCAGAAACAAAACAGTAGTCACCTGACCTGCTCTGATACTGCAGTTTGATAGATGACCTCTAGACAACTTCCCACCTTCCCCTGCCAACCACCCCCCAACACACAGTATTTGCCCCTCAACTCAATTCTCAGGGATCAGAATCCATCCTCTATGTGGACCACAGAGGCCAACTACACTGTTCCCAGTATCTTCTTCATCCCCGGAAAAGAGGACTCAGCCAGAGGTGGACCAAAAGACTACCAAACCAAAGACACTGCCCATTTTCAAACTTGTCTCCACTCACCTTGTCTCCACTCCCGATCCAGGCTAAGCGCTTCCATTCACAACTGTGCCGAGCTAAGGTCGCATGGCTTAGACCAAGGAGAAAGAACAGACAAATGTGACAATCCACAAAACAGTCTATTTCCACTTCTCTTCTTCCCTCCCCTACCCCAACAGACAAGAAGCCCCGGACCCACGTCCCCCAACCCAGTACCACCGCTTCACTCACCTAACATCCCAAACAGATGCATCATGCTCCCAACTCCCCTTGTGCTCCGAGCATCTCCAGCACTTCGGGAACTGGAACCGCTGACATCTGGCACGCCTCAGAAACGTGGCAGGAGTTGTACTCCGCTGTCACAAGGTGCTTGCAAAGCCTGCCTGACAGGCAAAACAAACTAACAAAATCCACTGACCAACTCAGGGCCCACACTGCAACCCACTCACA
>NW_023310510.1:82-8874 GCF_011077185.1 Oxyura jamaicensis | reverse complement strand
GCCCAGCTCTCCAACCTATCCAGATCCCTCTGCAAGGCCTTTCCACCCTCATTCGAGTCCACGACTCCTCCAAGTTTGGTGTCATCAGCAAACTTGCTCAAAATACCTTCTATTCCTACATCCAGATCGTTTATAAAAATATTGAAAAGTACTGGCCCTAAAATGGAGCCTTGAGGGACCCCACTAGTGACCGCCCGCCAGCCTGACGCAGCCCCATTTACCATAACCCTTTGGGCCCTGCCCGTTAGCCAATTGCTCACCCATTGTATGATGTTTTTATTTAGCTGTATGGTGGACATTTTGTCCAGTAGGATCCTATGGGAGACCGTGTCAAAAGCCTTGCTGAAGTCCAAAAAAATCACATAAGCTGGTTTCCCTTGGTCCACCATACGGGTGATCTTATCATAAAAGGAAATCAAGTTAGTTAGGCAGGACCTACCCTTCACAAACCCATGCTGGCTGGGACCAATGACTGCTTTGTCCCCCAGGTGCGCCTCAATAAGTTCGAGAACCATCTTCTCCATGATTTTACCAGGCACTGACGTGAGACTGACAGGCCTGTAATTGCAAGGGTCTTCTTTCTGACCCTTCTTGAAAATCGGCACAACATTTGCCAGCTTCCAGTCTACCGGGACCTCTCCAAATTCCCAGGATCGTTGAAAAATAATTGAGAGAGGTTCCGCGATGACGTCCGCCAGCTCTTTCAGCACCCGGGGATGAATCCCATCCGGACCCATGGACTTGTAGGGATTGAGGTGGAGTAGCAAATCCCGCACACGTTCAGGGTCGGTTGGGAGTTTGTCATCCCCACCGTCCCGGTCCTCCAGCTCGGGGCACCCTGGGTCCCGAAGCCCATCATCGGCAATGAAGACAGAGGCAAAGAAGGCGTTAAGCGTCTCTGCTTTGCCTATGTCATTGTCTGTGAGGAGACCTTCCCTATCAAGGAGCGGCCCTATGTATTCTTTAGTTCTCCTTTTTCCATTCACATATCTAAAAAAAACCTTTTTGTTTTCTCTCACAGACACAGCCAGCTTCAACTCTAGGCGTGCTTTGGCCACACGAACTTTCTCCCTACAAACACGAACAGCATCCCTGTATTCTTTCCATGACACCTGGCCCTCCTTCCAGTAGCGAAACACTCTCTGTTTCCGCCTAATCTCCATTAGAATGTCCCTGGTCAGCCACGCCGGCCTCCTGCCCCGCCTGCCTGACTTGCGATATTTAGGAATTGCCTGATCTTGTGCTTCTAGGAGGCATCGCTTAAAGAATGACCAGCTCTGGTGGACATCGAGGCCTTCAAGAGCAGTTTCCCAGGGGACCTTGCTGACTAGTTCCCTGAGCAGAATAAAATCCTGCAAAAAAAGACAGGTTGTCATCTCAGAAAGATGACCTTGTGTATTTATATGAGGAAGGATAGAAAAAAGCAGCACTTCGTTCAGTGAAAACTAGACATGGTTGATTGATAGAGAGTAGTAGGGGTTTCTTGCTCACAAAGCTATGTGAAAGTTTTTTTTTTTTTTTTCTTTTTTCTTTTTTTAAATTATTTTATTGTTTGTGTATGTCAGTGGGAATTCATGGTTCTGATCATTATCAAGATTCAGAAAGGACTTCCCAGATATTTTCTTCCCTAGTCACATGCCTCTTTGCAATCAGGACGAGAGAGTATTCAAAACTGCTTAGTCACATGCCTCTTTGCAATCAGGACGAGAACATAGTCAAAACTGTCTCTACCACACTAGTTCACTCAAGAAAAAACACTATACTGAAATGAGCTTTTCTGTGATAACATTTTCCATAACCAAGTAATTTTGTGTTGGTAGATACTCATCTTGACATGATATTGAATGTCTTCAGCTCAGTCCCTTATGCAATAACATCTGTAATTTTTTGCTTAACTGTGCCTTGCTGTTGATAATCTTTTTTTTTTTTTTCCTTTTTTTTTTTTCTTTTTTAGGTATTAGCACATTAATAGCAAACAATGTTTATGATGCAGCATACCCACTTCATGATGTATGTATATACAATTAAAATTCTAGTTTTCTCATGATATCACTCAATAGTACATAGACATTAAAGTTTATTGCATATGACAATGAAAATACATACTAACATTTTAAGTATGTAATTATAGCATCAAAACTTTTACACAAATACATTTCATATTGTGACTTAAAAGTAAAATCAACAATGTAGGAACGGCTGAAAAATCTATTATTCAGTTTTAGGTTTTTACATGTTATTGAATGATTTTCTTTTTCTAGGGTGAATATGAAGGCCAAAATAATGACATGAATGAAAGAAAGGTAAAGTACATTGCAAAATTAATTTCATGTTAGATTTAATATGCTAAATGTGAATTAACATCCTAAAAGCTATTATAAAATAAATAGCCACCTTTCAGTCAAATAAATGCTTTTACAAATGCATGTAATATTTGTTACACTGCTTATTTTCTTGTACTTCTGCACATTAAATTTGTTTGCAAGACTTTTTGTGAGGTTTATTTGATGAAGTATTTCAGTAAATTTAACTTTATATTTACATCTTGAAATGCTTCGTTTTCCTATGCAGGCACAGAGAAGATTTTTCAATCTGTGTGGAACCAGAAGTTGACAAATAATCTATATGATTATTTTGTTTCTGTAACCAGATGATAGTATAGATGGATGGTTGTTAGACCAAAACAGAGTTGATTCATTTGATTGTGCATTCACTTAAATTATATGCTGTTTCTAAAAATCTGCTTCCAGTTAATTTGTAAAGAAAAGGTTTCTTGCTGTCAAATAACTCTTGAAAATATATCACCCACTGTCTGCAAAAGAGAAATGGATGCATGATCAATTCAGAGTATATTTAATACATATGCTTACTACTAGAAATAAGCAAAAACATTTAATTAACGGAATTCACTAAGATCTATTGCATATTGTTCTTCAATATTTGCTTATTTTTTCCTTGACATACAAGCAATAGGACGGTAAATGAAGAGGGAAAATTGTAGGGGAATGGGAGAGGGAAGGATGAAGTAAATGAGAATATTTGAATGCCTAAAATATTTACTATATTAGAAATTAAACTGTATATATTCATGGTGACTTGTAAATAATTTCATAAATGTTTTTAAGTATGTGGTATTATGTATGTGTCATATGTTGCATGAAGGAAAATTAAGAAAATGACATTTGACAGAATACCCAGTGTAGTTTCTGAGTGTAATTGCCACAAATGGTCATTATATGAACATTTGAAGTGAATAATTAGTTCAGATAACAAGCAGGTAAATTTGATTTCTTCGAGTAAAAATTTGAAAACATAATGTTCTTTATAGTTTTTGTTAAATAGTGCTAACATTCAGCCACTAGATGTACCATATACAATTTAATTTACTATTTGAACCTTCATAAAAAAAGATATAAAGATGGAAAAACAACTGTAGAGAAGCTTGTATACTTATGTCTATAATTTTGAATGTTTTGTTCATGAAGAAATTATAAGTTACATTTTGGTACATTTACTTACTCAGGTAAGTGATAATGGTGATACAATAATGGACACCGAAAGTCAGATCCATGGTTTATTCACATATAAGGTTTGCAAAGTTTTAGAGAGAAGAAAGTAAATGCACTTTAGTCAATGGAGAAAGATTGGTTTATGTGGGAAAGGGAGAAAGAGGGTTTAAAAGAACTAATGTCTGGAAAAGTATTCACCCTACCAGTTACGTTTTGTCTGCCTTCTTTTTATCATGCCTATTAGACTCAGTATGAAGTGTTAAGTATTAAAAACCTAAAAGGCTCTGGCTCTTTCCAGAAATATTTCATTGATTATTCACATATGTCTCTGCTGCCTAGCCATTCAATCTGCTGTAGTATTTCTATGCATAACATCATCTGTTTTCTATCTGAATCTAATAGTCTGTGTTTAATTTCCTGAAAAGCCCCGATCAGGTTTAAAGGAAAGGGGGGCATTTTTATGTCTTTTTTTCTTTTTTTTTTTTTTTTTTCTTCCCCTTTTCATTTTGTCCATTTTAACTTATCTATGTCTTCCATTTCACTAGTCTGTAGTATACACCCAGAGAATGATGAACTGAGACTGTCTGAGGTACTTTGGCCAATAAGGCAGCAGAAGTAATTAAGGTTTACGTACCAGTTCATAATACAAAAGGTTAATACTTACTAAAACCCTCTTCAGGATTTCTTCGGAGGAAATGCCCTGTGAAACATTACTTTTGTCACATCCTGTGAGAATTAGAGATGAGCAGTCAATGAAACCCCATGTTTTCCTAAGACTGATGATTAGGTTGAAGGAATTTCCCTGTTCTAGTATGATTTCTGCTGTAGAAAAAATATGTTTAAGAAAATTATTGCACAGCAGCATGGTAATAATTTGCCATGAGTATAAACACTAACTTGGTCTTGTAACCCACTGGCAATTTGTAACCTTTCATTGCTAGGAATGTGTATGATATAGAGAAATACATGAGGAATTTCTCACATATCTAGGAATTACACTCCTGTCATATACTACAACAACATCCCTAGATTATTAGAAGCAGATTGAAAATTGTTATTATAAATTTACAGAAAATACTGCTTTAAGTGAAACTGATAAGATACAATAAACTATATTACAAAACTCTTCCTAGAATTCCTTTCAACTTAATATAAATCAGGAAAGAAAGCCCATTCCAGCTTCCAGATTAAGCTTAGTCTTGTAAAATTGAATTGATAAGACTGAGATTTAGCATGGACAACACACATTAATGGAAAATATACATGCCATAAACTCACCCTCAGTGTTATGTCTTTCAGAATCAGAATAACAAATGTGATTCTGTCGCCTGATATAATGTCATAGCAACCTGTTCCTGAACTAAATGAAATTTTAGAAAGTTCTCTCTTTCTGCTCTTCAAATTCAATTCTCAAGCTATGATCAAAACAGCTTTTAAGTAGTCCTAATAATTTAATAGAATCAAAGAATCACAGAATAGTCAAGGTTGGAAGAGACCTCCAAGATCACCGAGTCCAACCTCTGACCTAATGCTAACAAGTCCTCCACTAAACCATATCACTAAGCTCTACATCTATACGTCTTTTAAAGACATCCAGGGATGATGACTCAACCACTTCCCTGGGCAGCATATTCCAGTGACTAACAACCCATTCAATAAAGAAGTTCTTCTTAATATACAACCTAAACCTCCCCTGGTACAGCTTTAGCCCATTCCCCCTCATCCTGTCACCAGGCACGTGGGAGAATAGACCTACCCCCATCTTGCTTAGCCTCCTTTCAGGTACCTGTAGAGTGCAATAAGGTTGCCCCTGAGCCTCCTCTTCTCCAGGCTAAATAGTCCCAGCTCCCTCAGCCGCTCCTCATAAGACTTGTTCTCCAGACCCTTCACCAGCTTCGTAGCCCTTCTCTGGACTCGCTCGAGCACCTCCATGTCCTTCTTGTAGCGAGGGGCCCAAAACTGAACACAGTACTCGAGGTGCGGCCTCACCAGAGCCAAGTACAGGGGGACAATCACTTCCCTGGACCTGCTGGCCACTCTGTTTCTTATGCAAGGCAGGATGCTGCTGGCCTTCTTGGCCGCCTGAGCACACTGCTGGTTCATATTCAGTTGACTATCAACCAATACTCCCAGGTCCTTCTCTGCCAGGCAACTTTCTAACCACTCATCTCCCAGCTTGTAGCTCTGTTTGGGGTTGTGCCCCAGGTGCAGGACCCGGCACTTGGCCTTGTTGAACTTCATGCCGTTGGCCTTGGCCCATCGGTCCAGCCTATCCAGATCCTCCTGCAGAGCCTTCCTACCCTTGAGCAGATTGACACACGCACCTAACTTGGTGTCATCTGCAAACTTGCTGAGGGTGCACTCGATCCCCTCATCCAGATCATTGATGAAGATGTTAAAGAGGACTGGTCCCAGTACTGAGCCCTGGGGGACTCCACTAGTGACCGGCCTCCAACTGGATTGGACTCCATTCACCACAACTCTCTGGGCCCAGCCATCCAGCCAGCTCTTAACCCAATGAAGTGTGCACCAGTCCAAGCCATGAGCAGCCAGTTTCCTGAGGAGAATGCTGTGGGGAATGGTGTCAAATGCCTACTGAAGTCAAGGTAGACCACGTCCACAGCCTTTCCCTCATCCACTAAGCGTGTTACCGTGTCATAGAAGGAGATCAGGTTCTTCAAGCAGGACCTGCCCTTCATAAACCCATGCTGACTAGGCCTGATTGCCTGCTTGCCCTGCAAGTGTCGCATGATGACGCTCAAGATAATCTGCTCCATGAGCTTCCCTGGCACTGATGTTAAACTAACAGGCCTATAGTTCCCCGGGTCTACCCTCCGGCCCTTCTTGTAGTTGGGCGTCACGTTTGCTAGCCGCCAGTCAAGTGGGACCTCCCCTGATAGCCAGGACTGCCGATAAATGATGGAAAGTGGCTTGGCCAGTGGCTCCGCCAGTTCTCTCAGTACCCTTGGGTGGATCCCATCCGGCCCCATCGACTTGTGTACATCCAAATGCCGTAGCAGGTCGCCAACCATTTCCTCATAGATTGTGGGGGCCACATTCTGCTCCTCATCCCCTTCCACCAAATAATAGTTTTAATTTTCTTGTTTTGAACATTCCGTGAACAGACTTATTGGTAGGATTTTTTATGAAAATAAATTGTAAGTAATTCTAATTCTGTGGAGTAACGGAAAGGAGTGATTTTAAATAGATAACCACAAGTATTCATGTGAAAATATCAATATGGCAGCCAGGTCTACTCTCTTCAACTCCTACTGAAGCCAAAGAAAAACAAATGTAGTTTCATTATTTCTTTCCACAGGTGCAAAGCATTTTGCAAGACTGTGCTCTGTAGCAGCAATATTCTATATGCTAAGACTCCACACTCCCTGAATCTCATTGCTGAATTCCCAATTACTTCAGCAGAGTAGGGTTTACTCCTTGATCTAAGAAGAGGAAGTAATCTGGGCTGGATCATTAATGAGCATACATTGACATAGCTCCATTCCCCCAATGGTTGGAAGCCAATTTCCATATTCCAAATGATAATAATTAGGTGGGTACATGTTTGTGGGATCCAGATCTTTATTACTCCCTTGATATTTATTTAGTTCTTTCACATAGCACCTCTGGGAGAAGAATCATTATAAACACTAGAAGAAATATGATGTGCTGCTAGCTGACAGATGCAACTATTGATACCTGCAGAAACTATATGTACTTTGTAACTAATATCATCACCAGCTTTTGCATACTTACATAACTCCATTGTGCAATAGTCTGTTATGAATTGAAAGAAATAGTAATATGCTTATTAAGCATCTGTTTTACAGGTAGAATTAAGGTTTGCAATCTAGGGTGCTGTTAAGCACATAAGTTCCACATATTGCATATTATGAAAAAATCTATATCTTGTTTAATTAGTGCATTGTCTAATTAGACTATTGTCTAATTAGACTATTGTCTAATTAGTGGTTTTGAGTATCTATGAACCATTCTGCTGTTTCTGTTAAAGAAAAAAAAAGTGCAAATATTTAATTTAACTTCTCTGCAGAATATACTCTATAAATACCTGGTTGTGTATTTGCGTGCATGTTTTTCTTGGTTTGTCTTCCACCCCAGTGTTTTTAAACTTATTGCCCAATCCTAACCAAAGCTGACAGAAAACTAGAGGTTTCCAAGGTATTAACTCTGCATTTACATTGTTCCACATCAACTACAATTTCCATGAGACAAGCAAGGGACAGTCAGTCAGCGCTCACAACAAGGGAGCAACTGAAGTGGGAGGTTGTCCCTTGGGTGACAGCAGAGATTCTACACAGAAGCACATTCTTAAGACACAATTTCATCGCTACTCCAATTGTACTAGGAAAGACGTGGTGCCTTATTTTAAAGGAACTGACCTTACCTCTCATATGTTACTCTTTCTTTCTAGGCCCTCTCCTCTCCTTTTTTGAAAATAGGAGCAAAAGGCTTGACACCTGTCTTTTTGGATGAGGTCACGGTGTAGTATAGATTACTACACCATGTTGTGCAGTATAGATTATGATTCATAATCTATAAATAGTGGTGTAATTCGTTTACTTTCATTTATCATTTTTTTTCATGCAGTCTGTACTTCAAGAAATAGTTTTATATGAGTATATTTTCTTAGACTTCCTCTAGACCTTTCACAGCATAAAAATGAAAGGAATACAAACAATTCAGGTGATTCCCCAGAAAATATTCTCTTTTACAAGGCACTGCTGTGATTTTTATTTTCCTCTGAAGTTAAAATGTGGTGAATAATCATTTAACTTTGCTAGATACTTCTGATTTGTCCTCTAAGCTTCCTTTGGTCTTCACCAATTCTGGAAAACTTAATTGTTGAAAATCCTTTCTATATTAATAACAAAAGCATACACAGTTATAAAATATACTGCTATCACATTAACTCTTTTGCCAAATTTTTAATGAAATGGGAATTTCTATCCAGCAGCTGACTTTTGTTTCAGAACAATGTGATGAATTTCATACCATAATTAATGATTTCCTTTCCAGCCTCTTCTAAAGGTTTCCTTTTTGTTTTTGAAAGCTCAGCAAACCTGTGTCACACAGATCAAATAAACCTGGAATTTTGTGCCAAAGTACAGAAAACTGCTTTATTTTATTTTATTTATTTATTTATTTTTCCCTACATATATTTTAACTCTTAGACAATGTTTGTAAAAACAAATGGGAACACATATTTCAAGTTAATTTTCTTTCTTTCTTTCTTTCTTTCTTTCTTTCTTTCTTTCTTTCTTT
>NW_023310510.1:0-72 GCF_011077185.1 Oxyura jamaicensis | reverse complement strand
CTTTCTTTCTTTCTTTCTTTCTTTCTTTCTTTCTTTCTTTCTTTCTTCCTTTCTTTCTTTCTTTCTTTCTTT
>NW_023310509.1:0-2627 GCF_011077185.1 Oxyura jamaicensis | reverse complement strand
AATACAGCTAACAATGGCTAGCCAGCCAATCAGGGCCAGGCAACGCATCACAGGGAGTCATGAAGATGCTGGGACCAGTCAGCTGCTGCCTTACAGGGCCACAGTGCCATGGTCCTACTGAGTCACAAACGGAACTAGAACTAGCAGCGGTAGGCAGTGCTCACCACCAGAGCCTCCCAGAGAAGCCACCTTTGCACACGTGGTCCCTGGCAATTGCTCCTGACATCTGTGGGCTCAAGGTCATTGGTACCAGCATGCCCTTGTGAGGGGCACGCACAGCAAGGTGGCCAGGAAGCTTGTGCCAGAAGTGAAGCCACAGGAATCCTGCAATCTCTCTGCTGGCCCTCAGGACATTGCCTCAGTGCAGCTTCAGTCTTGGAGGCCGGCATTTGTAGCTGAGTCAGGGGGCAGGCAGGAGCCTTCTGTGTGAGGGACCTGAGGCCACAAGGAGTCTGTTGGGCCTTCAATTGCCAATTCCTTTTCACTTCAGATGAGCATGTAAAAGTCGTGTTTTAGAAAGAATGGTGACAAAGATGGGAAGTTGAGGAATTTCCACTCTACAGCCACAATTCTCCTTCTTTCACCTGCATTGCACACCTGTGTCTGCTGTGTTCTCACTTCTGCACTTGAACAGCACAAACCTTCACTCCTTTCACTGCGTACAGAGAGGTTAATAAAGGCGTAACGGCATAACATTGCACTCAAAAGTCCCCTTTATTAAAAAAAGAAAAAAAAGTTTCTATGAATCTTTTGCAGTTCTTCAACGTAAAAGAGCACTCCCGATGTTTGTAGAATCATCATGTTGTTACAAGTTACAGCTAAATATTCTTTGCAGGCATTTAAGTAAATTCTTGGCAGATCCATCTGTAATCACTTAAAGGGAAGCTGCCTCTCAGCTGGGTTGTTTTATTTTTGTATTATTTTTGTTCTTGGCTTTAAGGTACGTAAGTTTCAGTTCAGGATCTCATTCAAGAGAACATCTGTCCTTTAGAGGCATGGCTTGGGACATGCCTGCCCTTCCAGTTTTTTTTCTTGGAATGACCAACCAAGATTTGCTTGCTAGTAGTTCTCTGAAGCTCTGTATTGAAGTTTTGATGGTTGGACTCAAAACTGTCATATACCTCTTAAAAAGGTGTTTCCTTTGGTCTCTTGAAAAGAGGTGCTAATGGGACTATTAGGGGACTGCAAATGTCTTGGGTGCTCTGAAGCTGCTAAATCACTGCTAAAGCACTGAGTACTTAATGCTGTTTACAGAAGTTGTGTGTGTTTGGAGAGTAGTACTCACTTGGCATAGTGCTTGTTTTGCTTTTGGTGCTCTTTTGTGCTTTTTTTTTAAATCTTGTTTTAAAGCTTAAAGGTCAAAAATTGAGAGCCTGTTCCAGAGGTCATAATATCTTAATTTCTAAAGGGTGGGAGAGAAATTTTAAGAGATTGATGGTTTTTCGTTTGGCTGTTTTGGTTTGGTTTTGTTTCTTTGTGGTGAGGACTTGACCTTCTGCAGTATTTCTGAAGTTTTTGGCATTTAGTGGAAGCAAGCAGTACACCTGTTCTCAACATCGAGTTAAGCACTCAAATCTTGATTTACCCCCCCGCCGCTTCCCCGTGAAGGGAAATGAGATAAAGGGGAATTAATAAGGGGATGGCCAGGCTTGCTACAGTCTCACTTTCTCCAGAATCTCTTTTTACCCTGGCAGCATGCTTGCATGTCCGCAGCAAAGGTGAATTTCTGCTTGGGGTGCTTGTTGACAGGAAGGTTGTTGCAGGCAGGTGAGAAGGCAGCAAACTCTTCTGAGCCTGGAGGAGGGTCAGTGTCACTTCTGGGCCTCTTTGGAATAGGGTGTCGATTAGGAGAAGTCTCTGTTAAGGGCATCTAGCACTAGCTGTTGCTCTGGGTTGCTTACTTCTCTCTTTTGCTCTTTTCCAGAAAGGTGAAAGGAGAGCCAGGTTCTCTGTGCGTGCCTTGTCTTCTGCCAGGATGTTGACAAAGAACTCGGTGATGAGGTTTTCAAGGGGCAGAGGTGGCTTTTTTCTGCGATCAGTTCTGCCATGCTTCCGGTTGCTCACTGTGTCCCAGGCTGAAGCGGCGAGCCCAGCGAACGATTAATTTGAGCTCTTTGTTGTGTGAACTTGCGTAGGGAGGCTAGGAAGAAGACGGTGTTCAGGCCTGCCAGTTCCATGCTCTGACCTTTTCCATCCTTGGGTGACCCATGTGTCCTGGCTCATCCTGAGATTGTATCCAGTGCAGGTAGTGCGTGCTGTCCCCGATGCACTTTGTGTTTGCCAGACCAGCTCTTCCTTAATTCCTGCAGCGTGCCCTGTAAATGTACCGCGGTGCACCGCTTGTAATTGAGCCGCTTTACGAGGACTTTGTAGTCCGATCGCTGTGAGGCTAGATGGGAATACAGGGCATGCTTGACCCAAAGTCCACGATCCCCAAGTGTTGGGCAAGTATGGATTTAGGCTCTTGAAGGTCAGATCCATCACTAGCAAAGTAAATCCCTCCCATTAGAGTGGCAGTATTTGCTGTAACACTGTAGCTGAAGGCAGCAATAGGAGTTAAAGTGGAGGTGGCTGGCTGCTTGCCTGGGGCTATGATTGGCTTCCCAGGGCACACAAGCATCTCCCTG
>NW_023310508.1:0-4117 GCF_011077185.1 Oxyura jamaicensis | reverse complement strand
GGGGGCGCGCCGGAGCGGAGCGGGCGTGCGGCGGGGTTTGCACTGCCTGGGGTTATCGGGGGGCTGGGGGAGAGGGCGGCGGAGCGGCGGGAGGCGGCGGGCGGGGAAGGGGGAGGGGGGCGCTGAGAGGGCGGCGGCGGCGGCACGACGTGTGCGCTTGGCCGCCCCCCCCCCTCCCCCCCGGGTTGGCTGGACTGCTCCGTCCCGAGGCGTGCTGGGAACTGTAGTTCTGTGGTGCCGGCGGCCACGTGGGCTCCGGGGTGCGCGGCCGGTCTTTCCCCGAGCCGGGCCCGGGAGGTGCAGGTTGCCGCTGGCTGCAAGTTTAAGCTTATAAAGGGGGAGGGAGGGGAGCAAGCAAGCAAAGCCTTGCAGAGCCTCAGTTCTACCGAGGAACGACTACCAGTTAAGAAAAGCACAGCTGGTGCTCGTGCTGCTAAAAAAGCACGGCTGCTGCTCGTGCTGCAATGTGCATGCAGTTAAGAAAAACCACAGCTGCCGCTCGTGCTGCTAAAAAAGCACAGCTGCTGCTCGTGCTGCAATGTGCATGCAATTAAGAAAAACCACAGCTGCCGCTCGTGCTGCTCTCTTTCTGATTTTTTTGCTTTGCCCCTCCCCTTTCCCAGGTGATTGGGTTTGGGTGCCAGGCAGGGCCAAATGGTATATGAGCCCCAGGCATGCCTTCAGAGAGCTCATTGTGCCTGGGCTGCTCTTTGGGGTAAGTGCTTTGTTTTTCTTCAGTCAGTTGCGGGGTTCTTTATTCAGGTTGGAGTCTATGGATTTCTAGATTTTCAGTGCTTGGAATTCACTTTATAGAGGGATATTCAGCAGAGGTTGTTGGCTGACTTGTTTTACGGACAGGGGGGTTCACTTCTGTTTCTGGGTTATATTTTAATCTGTAGCTGTATCAAACCACTTGTGTAACTCTGCAGAGGACTGGAAAGGGCTTAAGTACACGCTGCAAGAGGCTTGTCCGCATAGGCACGGTATTATGAAGAGACCGAGCAGGGTCATATCAGAGTTACCTTATTGAATTCTAAAGGATAAATCTGTGATTGCGGCGCCGCCCGGGCAGAGAGTATGGTGTATGAGCCAAGCATTATATAAGCAATGTTATATGAGCCCCAGGCATGCCATCAGAGTACTCATTCCGCATTGCCAGTTCTTTGGGGTAAGTGTTTTTTTTTTTTTTTTTTTTTTCTTCAGTGAATTGCAGGGTTCTTTGTGTGGGTCGGAGTCTATGGACTGATGCTTTTCCAAATAGAGACCTGTATGCAGCTCTTCTTCAGGTGAGTAATTGTTGCAGCATGTTTATGGATAGGATGAGACTGTTAGTTTGTGTGTTCTAGGTCCCTTTTGATTTTTGCAGAACTGTGGGGCTTATGGTGAGTCTTTGCCTGTCTGTCAAATATTATCAAAGTTCCAACTGTGGTGTTAAATGATGGAGCAGGGTTTAGGAGAAATGTATCATCAAAGCTCCCTGTGGAAGCATGTTTCTGAAAGCAGCAGCAGCAGGCAGGTAAGGTGTAGCCTTTTTCAGGGTTTAGGGACAATTTGTTTATGTTTTTGGAGCTTTTGCCTGTGGTTTTGCTTGCTGTGGAGTCTTTAGTCTTTGCAGCCTCCTCAATTTTAGGTGCTTGGTATTCACTTTGGAGAGGTATGTTTAGGAGGGCTTGCCAGCTACCTTGTTTTGGGGAAATTGTGGGGTATGGTTCCTTTTTTTTGGGGTTATATTTTAATCTCTAGATATATCAAGCCGTTTGTGTAAGTCTCTAGGGGATTCACGGAGAGCGTCAGTATGCATTGCAAGGGGCTTGACCACATAAGCACAGCATTACAAAGAGACTGAGCCAGGTCACCTTTTTCATCTGTAAAGGGTAAGTCTGTGGTTACCCCTGTTGGGGCTGATGTGCATTCGTGGCCTTTTGGCATTTGTGGACCTGAGGGTGTGTGTTTGTTTTTCTGGCTCTGGTCCCTGTGCTTGAGTCCTCTGCAAGGGGCTGTACTGCTTGTGTGTCCATCACGGACACGACCTTTTCTTTTTGTTTCTTGTAGCCCAGGTCGTGAGCACGGAACCTTGAACGAGGCATTAGTGTGAGTGGGTTGCAGTGTGGGCCCTGAGCTGGTCAGTGGATTTTGTTAGTTTGTTTTGCCTGTCAGGCAGGCTTTGCAAGCACCTTGTGACAGCGGAGTAGAACTCCTGCCATGTTTCTGAGGCGTGCCAGACGTCAGCGGTTCCAGTTCCTGAAGTGCTGGAGATGCTCGGAGCGCAAGGGGAGCAGGGAGCGTGATGCATCTCTTTGGGATGTTCAGTGAGTGAAGTGGTGGTACTGGGTTGGGGGACGTGGGTCCGGGGCTTCTTGGCTGTTGGGGTAGGGGAGGAGAGGAGCGGGTATAGACTGTTTTTGTGGATTGTCAGATTTGTCTGTTCCTTCTCCTTGGTCTAAGCCATGCGACCTTAGCTCGGCACAGTTGTTAACGGAAGCGCTAAGCCTGCATTGGGAGTGGAGACAAGGTGAGTGGAGACAAGTTGGAAAGCGGGCAGTGTCTTTGGTTTGCTAGTCTTTTGGTCCACCTCTGGGTGACTCCTCTTTTCCGGGGATGAAGAAGATACTGGGAACAGTGTAGTTGGCCTCTGTGGTCCACACTGAGGATGGATTCTGATCCCTGAGAATTGAGTTCAGGGGCAAATGCTGTGTGCTGCGGGGTGGTTGGCAGGGGAAGGCGGGGATTTGTCTAGAGGGTGTCTATGTGACTTCAGTAGCAGAGCAGGTCAGGTGACTACTGTTTTGTTTCTGCGGTGGGTGTTTCACAGGAAGAAGTTTGGCTGGTGTGCCAGTGCCTGATGGCGCTTTATTTCTGCAGGTGAAGAGGAGCCTCGTGCCTGAAGCAACATCCTGGCTATCCTTTGTGTTCCTTGTTGAGGATGGAACCTGCCTCCCAGCATTCCCAAGCTAAGTTGGGGGGCAAGTGCTATGTTTGAGCTGGGGTTGTGAATGGACACATAGGGC
The DNA here is from genome assembly GCF_011077185.1 of Oxyura jamaicensis. Lineage (NCBI taxonomy): Eukaryota > Metazoa > Chordata > Aves > Anseriformes > Anatidae > Oxyura > Oxyura jamaicensis. The sequence goes on along the minus strand of NW_023310508.1, from coordinate 1,109 downwards.
GGGGGGGTGTGCTTTTAAGTCATTGCAGCTGATGGGGCCTTTCAGGATGGATCGGGTCAGTCAGAGAGATCATGTGAGGTGTTTCTGTCAGGTACAGCTTGAGCACGTGCCAGGCAGGGCAGTTCCAGCTTGGTGTCTGTGTTCTGTGTTGTCTGTGCTGTGCTGTTGCTCTTGGTGCTCGTCAGGCCCTGGGGCAGCCATCCTGAGGGTACTGAACACTTGACCTCAGTGGAATAATGCTGATGCTCAATCGGAAGCTGAGCCCGTCTTGTCTTGCAGCGGGAGCTGAAAGAGCTCACTACCTCTATGCGTGTAATTTTTTCTGTATCAAATGTTTCTGGAAATGATCATCATATGTTAAGCTTTCCTCAGGTCTTGATATCCTCCTTGCTTTTTGCACTGGACAGCTTAGACAGGCAACTTGGTAGCCACGCCGAACGTCCTAAATGCTCATTTCATCATTGTAGGGGTGGTCTGAGCACTTCTTGACTCGCAGTCGCAGCTTAAAGCGCAGATGCGTTTCAGGTCTTGTACGTCATACTCGGTTTCAGATCGCATCTGTTTCCATCCTCGCTGTTGCGGACGTCACGTGGGCTTCATCAGGAGCTCTTGCTTGGGAATTCATTTCCGAAGCGTTTTTTCTATGGGGTTTGCAGTGCCCATCGTTCCGGTCTCTTGTCTTAAAGGCAGGCTATTTATGCCTCCATCATGCCAGTTCTGGCAGTTGCTTCCAGTCGCAGGTCGTGGCATTTGAGTCTCTCCTTGGGTGTGCTGCAGAGCACCTGTTCTGACTTGCTGTTGCTGCAGGGCCTCCCTCTGGGAGTCTTTTTGTGTGCAGGCTTGTGTTCTGTGTTCTGTTCGTAACGTCTGTAGTGTGCCTGTGTGTGTGTTTGGCCTGGAGCTGTCCTGCCTGGCCGGTAGTGATGGTAGCTAATGTGGGGGTCCGTTGGTGTAGCAATATACATTGTCCGGACTGTTTTGGCAAAGACATCTGGTCTGCCTCTGGGCACGTACTGAAAGGCAGCTGGAACAGAGTCATCTCCATAGTGTTTGGCAGATGCGGAGGGGGAGGCTTGAGTTGCTTGCGAGCAGCTGTTCGCATAGTGCTT
>NW_023310507.1:0-2496 GCF_011077185.1 Oxyura jamaicensis | reverse complement strand
CTGCCTACAGAGGTTATTGTGAAATATCTCTGCACTGATAAACTAGGTGGTGTAACCCTTGTCCAAGCTCTGCCTACAGGGGCGTTTCCACATATCCCTGAACTGATGACAAAGGTGATGTAACTCTTGCCTAGGCTTTGCCTACAGGGAACATTGGACATATATCTGCACTGATCACCCAGGTGATGCAACTCTTGCCTAGGCTTTGCCTACAGGGGACATTGTGACATATCTCTTCAATGATCACTCATGTGATGCATCTCTTGCCTAGGCTTTGCCTACAGGGGACATTGTGACATATCTCTGCACTGATCTCCCAGGTGCTGTAACTTTAGTCTAGGCTCTGGCTACACGGCATTGTGACATATCACTGCACTGATCAACCAGGTGATATAACTCTTGTATAGGCTCTGCCTACAGGGGGATTGTGACCTACCTCTGCACTGATCACCCAGGTGATATAACTCTTCTCTAGGATCTGCCTACAGGGTACTTTGTGACATATCCCTGCACTGATCACCCAGGTGATCTATCTCTGGTCTAAGCTCTGCCTAAAGGGGCATTGTGACAGATCTCTGCACTGATCACTCAGGTGATGTAAGTATTGTCTAGGCTCTGCTTCAAGGGGCCTTGTCACATATCTCTGCACTGATCACCCAGGTGATGTAACTCTTGTCTAGGCTCTGCTTCCAGGGCATATTGTGACATATCTATGCACTGATCACCTTAGTGATGTAACACTTTGGTAGGCTCGGCCTACAGGGGAATCTTGACATATCTCTGCACTGTTAACCGAGGTGATTTAACTCTTGTCTAGGCTGTGCCCACAGGGGGATTGAGACATATCTCTGCACTGATCCCGAGGTGATACAACTCTTGCCTGGTCTCTGCCTACTGTGGACATTGTGACATATCTCTGCACTGATCTCCCAGGTGCTGTAACTTTAGTCTAGGCTCTGGCTACACGGCATTGTGACATATCACTGCACTGATCACCCAGGCGATATAACTCTTCTCTAGGATCTGACCACAGGGTGCTTTGTGACATATCCCTGCAATGATCACCCAGGTGATATACCACTTGCCAAGGCTCTGCCTACAGGGGCATTGCAATGTATCTCTGCACTGATCACCTAGGTCTTGTAGCTATTTTCTAGGATCTGCCTACAGGGTGCTTTGTGACGTGTCCCAGCAAGGATTACCCAGGTGATGTACCTCTCATCAAGGCTCTGCCTACAGGCACATTGTGATGTATCTCTGCACTGATCACCTAGGTCATGTAACTTTTTTCTAGGCTCTACCTACGATGGCATTGTGACATATCTCTGCACTAATCATCCAAGTGATGTAACTCTTGTCTAGGATGTGCCTAAATTAACTTTTTGACATAACCCTGTACTGATCATCCAGGTGATGGAGCTTTTGTCTAGGCTCTGCCTAAGGGGGCATTGTGACATATTTCTGCATTGATCACCCAGGTGGCGAACTCTTCTCTCGGATCTGCCTATGGGGGCATTGTGAGAAATCTCTGCACTGATCACCCAGGTGATGTAACTGTTGTGTAACCTCTGCCTACAGGGGAATTGTGAGAGATCTCGCCACTGATCACCCAAGTGATGTAACCATTGTCTAGGCTTTGCGTACAGGGGGCTTTGTGACATACCTTTGCACTGATCACCCAGGTGATGTAACACATCTAAGTTCGGCCTAAAGGAGCTTTGTGACACATCTCTGCACTGATCACTTAGGTGATGTAACACTTTTATAATCACTGCCTACAGGGAATTTTGACAAATCTCTGCACTGATCACCTAGGTGATGTAACTCTTGTCTACCCTCTGTCCAACGGGGCATTGTGAAATATCTCTGCACTGATCACCCAGGTGATTCAACTCTTGACTAGGAACTGCCTACAGAGGTTATTGTGAAATATCTCTGCACTGATAAACTAGGTGGTGTAACCCTTGTCCAAGCTCTGCCTACAGGGGCGTTTCCACATATCCCTGAACTGATGACAAAGGTGATGTAACTCTTGCCTAGGCTTTGCCTACAGGGAACATTGGACATATATCTGCACTGATCACCCAGGTGATGCAACTCTTGCCTAGGCTTTGCCTACAGGGGACATTGTGACATATCTCTTCAATGATCACTCATGTGATGCATCTCTTGCCTAGGCTTTGCCTACAGGGGACATTGTGACATATCTCTGCACTGATCTCCCAGGTGCTGTAACTTTAGTCTAGGCTCTGGCTACACGGCATTGTGACATATCACTGCACTGATCAACCAGGTGATATAACTCTTGTATAGGCTCTGCCTACAGGGGGATTGTGACCTACCTCTGCACTGATCACCCAGGTGATATAACTCTTCTCTAGGATCTGCCTACAGGGTACTTTGTGACATATCCCTGCACTGATCACCCAGGTGATCTATCTCTGGTCTAAGCTCTGCCTAAAGGGGCATTGTGACAGATCTCTGCACTGATCACTC
>NW_023310506.1:0-1517 GCF_011077185.1 Oxyura jamaicensis | reverse complement strand
CATGGGGCACAGGATATGTTTCCAGCCATCCGGTGGTTGCTTCCACCTTTGGAAGTATGTGGTGCTTGCCGTTGCGGATTTGAGGGAGTGTGATTTGATCAATCTGTCAGGCCTCTCCATATTTATATTTCGGCCATCGTCCTCCATACCAAAGAGGCTTTGACCGTTTGGCTTGCTTAACTGCAGCACATGTTTCACAATCATGAATAACCTGTGCTATAGTGTCCATGGTCAGGTCCACCCCTTGATCACGAGTCCACCTATATGTTGCATCTCTGCCTTGATGGCCTGAGTTGTCATGGGCCCATCGAGCTATAAATAATTCACCCTTATGTTGCCAGTCCAAGTCCACCTGAGCCAGTTCAATCTTAGCAGCCTGATCCACCTGCTGGTTGTTTTGATGTTCTTCAGTAGCCCGATTCTTGGGTACATGAGCATCTACATGGCATATCTTTACAACCAGGTTCTCTACCCGGGCAGCAATATCTTGCCACAACGCAACAGCCCAGATGGGCTTGCCCCTGTGCTGCCAGTTATTCTGTTTCCATTGCTGTAACCACCCCCACAAGGCATTTGCTACCATCCACGAATCAGTGTAGAGGTAGAGAACTGGCCACTTTTCTCGTTCAGCAATATCTAAAGCCAGCTGGATGGCTTTCAATTCTGCAAATTAACTCGATTCACCTTCTCCCTCAGCAGCTTCTGCAACTCGTTGTGTAGGACTCCATACAGCAGCTTTCCATCTCCAATGCTTTCCCACAATGCGATAGGACCCATCAGTGAACAGGGCATATCTCTTCTCATTTTCTGGTAGCTTGTTGTACAGTGGAGCTTCTTCAGCATGGACCACCTCCTCCTCTGATGACATCTGTCCTGGTTTCAGTTAAGACAGTTATTTTTCCCTCCTAGTAGCTGGTAGGGTGCTATGTTTTGGATTAGGATGAGAAGAGTGCTGATAACATGCTGATGTTTTAATTGCTGGAGAGCAATGCTTACACTATGCCAAGGACTTTTCAGCTCCTCGCTCTGTCCTGCCAGCGGGAAGGCTGGGGGTGCAGCAAGAGCTGGGAGGGGACAGAGCCAGGACAGCTGACCCCAACTGGCCAAAGGGGTATTCCATACCATCTGATGTCATGCTAAACAATATATAGGGGTGGCTAGCCGGGCTGGGGGGGCCAGCTGCTCAGGGTTGGGCTGGGCATCGGTCAGCAGGTGGTGAGCAATTGCATTGTGCATCACTTGTTTGTACATATTATTATTATTATCATTATTATTTTCCATCTTAATAAACTGTCCTTATCTCAACTCACAGGCTTCACTTTCCCGTTTCTCTCCCCCATCCCAGAGAGGGAGCGGGGAGGGTGAGCGAACGGCTGTGTGGTGTTTAGCTGCCAGCCAGGTTAAACCACAACAACATCCCAAAGTATTTGCCTTCTGGCCAGTCCATAATCACTTCCAAGATTCCCGGATGACTGGGGTTTCCTAGTCGAGCCCGCTGAGTAATCAGTGCAACCCAC
>NW_023310505.1:0-5948 GCF_011077185.1 Oxyura jamaicensis | reverse complement strand
AGGTGTTCAAGGCCAGGCTGGATGGGGCTTTGGGCAGCCTGGTCTGGGGGGAGGTGTCCCTGCCCATGGCAAGGGGGTTGGAACTGGGTGGGCTTAGAGGTCCCTTCCCACCCAAACCGTTCTGTGGTTCTATGGTTCTGTATTCTGTTGTTTTTCCTGCATTCAGCCGTCATGCAGATATTCATCTACTGCATTCCAAGAACTAGCCAAGAAGCTGCTGTCACTTGCCTGAAGTAACGCTTCAAAATGGTTGGAGTTTTCAAGGACTCTTGCCTGTTTTTTTTTTTCCCTTCAGATGCAAGTTTGCTAGCACATCAAACCAGAAATACCATTAACAGCATAAATACTTCCTTTTGACTGCATGGAAACCTTGCTTATCCTTTACTGTAATGGTTGATGAAATCCACCATCAACTACTTATATCTGAAAGTAACTTTTCTCAGTCTTTCCTAGACACCATGTGCTTTTGTGAGAGTGGAGCAATCTTACCAGATCAGAGGAGTAACGCTTGTCTTTACTGTAACCACACACCGAGTCCTGAACAGAAGCTGAGGGCAAATCAGAGCATGCTGTGGAGGGAGGACAACAAGAGACCGTAACACACGTTTCAGGAATGTGTAAGATGCCATGAGACTGCACACCAGCTGTAAGGATGGAACTTCACCATGTGATGATTTCTCAGAGTTTGGTTGATCCAGTTTAAGTACTTTTCCAGTACTTCATCCTTTGGGAAAAACAATGCAATACCAGAGGACCCTGCAAAAATACTGAAGTTACTGCTGCCTGGAAGTATTACAGGACTGAATGAAACACTTTTCTGGGTCAGGAGAGCAACTCTTGTGCCTGGTCTAGACACAGCACAGGCACAGGAAGGGGATGCTGTGTTCAGACTGTCACTTCACAGCATATTCTGGTGGCTCATCATCATGATGCCTGCAAGCAAACACAGTATTAAGTGTCACTGCAGGGATTACTTCTCATCCAAAGCTTGTAAACTTAATGCAGAGGCTGTGGGGTGAGTCCCAATAGTACATACACTTAACAGGACAAGAGAAATCTAGCCTGCGCTCCTGGTCAAGGCTTAAAGGTCCCCAAGACAAAAGGGTTTCAGTCTTGCAGAGGAAACACATCAGGCAGGAAGAAAGTCAGTAAAGAAACCAACTGTGATCATGTTGAAATCTATTATGACATATCTATTACGACAAGATGCAGGTAAGACTGTAATCAAACCAGTTACCTACACATCTGCTGCTTAAGTAGCTGCTGGCTGTATCCTAGGTCACAAACTACAACAGCTAAGAAAAAAGAAAAGAAAACCGTGGTTTTTAAAAGGAACATTTGAAAAAAAATAGAAAGTGAAACAGGTTGAAGTTAACCAAAACATTCATCTAGTTGAGCAGCCTCCTCTTCCTCCCACCCACAGAGCATATTACCATACTACTATTAGTATACGTTGTCGGAAATGTCAGGTATGGCTACACCACAACACTGCGGAGATCCCTAAGCGAGCTTGACACGAGCTAGCTCTGCACCAGAAGCAGAACAGCCACATTTTTGTGGCGTGCAGCGACTGGCTCATTGAACTCGTGTGGCTGCACTGTTCCCAGGACTCGAGCTAGCGTTTCGAACCACGGCACGCTGTAGCAGGCTGATGTACAAGCTCATTTGTTTTCCCAGACAGTACTGTACTGCCTAATATTGTTATCCACACAAGCCTGATACATTCAACACGTAGGCTGCCCAGGGAAGTGGTTGAGTCACCATCCCTGGGGGTCTTTAAAAGACGTTTAGATGTAGAGCTTAGGGATATGGTTTAGTGGAGGACTTGTTAGTGTTAGGTCAGAGGTTGGACTTGGTGATCTTGGAGATCTCTTCCAGCCTAGATGATTATGTGATACATTCTTCCTTCAGCCATACCCCAGAGCATCAACTGATGTCCCCGCATAATTTCCCTAATGCCTGCACACAACACCCTTCAATCCCGCAGGTTACGCAAGCAGAGGAGCATGACGTTGCGTTCATGCCTTGGGGATACTCAGCAAACTGTGAGCATTGCACCACGAGGTTCACAGAGGGGTAAAAGCATAAGTTGCGTTATTTTTCTTCCCAGGGCGTGCCAGTTCCTTCAATATTTCAGACAGCAGGAACAGTTTCCCCTAATGAGGGCAAACAGTCCTTGCCTCTTTAAATTGTGCTCTCCCTTGTTTCCCAATTTCCATCTCTCGTAGCTGTAGCATGCACCAGTTCTGTCTATTTTTACAGCTCCTCAACCAAAATCGTGTGTGTAGGTGTTAGCGGCTCCCAGCGCAGTCATCTGCTGTACCTGATACTGCCTGCTAGGAATTCGGCAAATCGGCCCCAGCAAAGGACCTACTCGTCTGAACTGGCTCGCCTGCATCCAGGGCTGGACCGCCTGCTTCCTGGAAGGGCTGACTTTCACACGTCTCTTTTGTGCTGTTTTTCAAGAACCCCTCCATCTACACACGTGACTTTAAAGGGCACTGAACTAGGATACAAAATACTAGAGAAACACTTTAAAAAAGAACTCATCTTAACCACACTGCTCCAAATCACGAGACATTTCCTTAAAAAGCACATGGACGGGGTCAAGGACTTCACTACACAGCTCCAGTTGCTCAAGCGTTATTAAGAGAAAGTCTAATTTCATCACAAGTGGTCAAGCTTGAAAGCGAATCCGAATCTGTGACGAAGTACTTACAAGTTTTGAACGTTCTTTGGATGCTGATAACATCGTTCAACTCACTGAACTATGGAGCTGGGACGTGAAAGGAACTTTTCTGCACAGCCACCGCGTAGCACCCGCCAGCACCCATAGTACAAAACGCATTCCGATTAAACGAGCCTGGCAGCATGGGTCTAGAAATTTGGAAACGCAGCTGCTCAGTAGTCTGCACATGGAGATACGTAACTGAATTCCTTTTCCTGATGCAATCAAAATACTCGAGTTTTTTATTTACTTGCTAGCACTCAAGGTCCTGTCCATGCATGCAGCCCAAGATTTCCCCCCAGAAATGTTAAAAAGCAATAAAAGGAAGCTCCACTGTCTTCCTCATACTTTTTCTACAATCAGTACACCAGTGCACTGCTCAGTAGCATCAGTCTACCAAAGTTCAGTCATCTCTTCCAACACATTTTGTCATATTACTTTTGGAATATTAAACAATAAATTCATTCTAACAAGCATATAGACTTTCTGTTTGACTTATACGCTACCTTCTCTTAAGCTCCCAAGTTACCATGCCTGGGACATAACAAAAGACAGAATCAACTACAAGATGAACCCAAGGTCCATTAATTTTTACAGCGAGGGGAATAATGGATGGTGAAAAATGCCTCCTCGCCCAAAACTTAATGCTCTAATCAAATCATTCTACACAATGAGAGTGAAAACTAAGGCCAGTTTAAGCTCTTTCTTAGCAAGCAGCTTCAAAATACCTTAATCACGTCAGACTCTCCCTATAGTTGAAAAGTTTTGTTTTCATCCAAACATCAAGAGGCGAGACAGGCAGCCTAGAAACACCAGAAGACAGGACACAAGAAAGAGAAAAGGGGCTCATGGACCACCAGCCAAAAGGAGAAAAGAAAAGCTTCAAGGGACACTGATCGTGAATTTGATCTATGCACTGCATCGAATACAATGTCAGGATTCTCGAGTTACTTCCCTCATTTAGACCTCTAATGACAGCACAGACTGTTAAACTAATCTTTGCACTGTTTCCACAATCTGCTATAGTCACCTTTCATCTTGCTTTATTCTAAAATTAGCAAAAGAAATAATAAACAAAGAATTCAAAGAACATAGATAACAACATCCTAGTCCGGGATTTTATTAACCTTCATCAGATCACTATTACCAGATGGAATAAAAGGTTTAAAACGAGCTGCAATTGCTGTCTCTATGACTTACTGGTTACTCCCCTATCTCTTTCAGAAGAGGATTAAATGCAATTTCAAGAATTAATTAACCATAAAAAATTAAAAGGACCAAGAGACTTCAAATGAGTTAAATAAGTAGTTACATTCCAATAAGTTTTAAAATCAAAGTGATACTTTTAAAAAGGTGATTGGGCGAAACCACTACAGATTTGTTTCCAGAAAACTGTTTCTGTTAGAACACTTTGCAAAAGAAGCTCATTAGGAATCACGCTACCAAAACCCAGTAGAGCTCTGGGGTCAGCTGCTGTTAGTTTTGGTACTGCTAAAGATGGGAACTCCGCAGGAAGGAGTGAAAACAAGACAATGGAGACAAAAAGAATAGCCACCTCTGGTATTTTTACCGCTGCATGTATGTCAGAGGATGCTAAAACTCCTACTCTGCCAGACATACAATCAACAAGTGGGTCAGTTTTGAAAGTTACCTAAGATGCGCATGGCTACAAAAAAGGCTTAGGATTACAAAGTTTTTACTGAACTTAGTTATTATATGGCTTGAACCAAACTTGATAGGTGTTAAAAAGCCTGTCTAAGGTGGTACACTGAGCTGCAGGAGCCTTCAGTCTGACCTGGCACAGTCATTCTTATCACTGTCAACTCAGGCAACTGGTTATTTTACCCGGGGGCTCTGACACAGGCTCATCCACCTCCTCACTGCCCCAGCAAACACTCATCAGTGCCCTTCTGCACCAGGTCACTGCTCTCGAGACCCAGCTGGCCGAAGAGGATGCACGCACGCGTGCTCCCCTGGTGCCACCTTCCTCACCCATCCCGTCCCGCAGGGCAGCTCCCAGCCAGACGCTTGTGCTGGGGAGGCCGAAGGAGAGATCTGAGGGCACGGGGATGTCTCCAGCTGTCACCGCCGTGCACCAGGCGAGCACGTGCCACTGTTACCTAGATCCACGCCGCTACTAGAGTCTGTCGGTACGGCTATACCAGCAAGTTACTGTGAAAATTACTTGAAGTCAGTCAGTCAGTCAGAGAGCTTTAACCTGTACACTGCACCGGCTTCCCCAGAGGGAAAAAAAGAGGGCAAACCATTTACTTTGTACAAGCAGAACGGCACCTTCCCCGGGCTTTTCTCCTAGCACAGATGTTTTCTTTCGACCACAGTTTTCCACTCATCCTCCCGATATTCCTAACTCGGAAAAATCTTTAAATACTGACTGCGGCTTTCCACGCATTCAGCCCAACGGGGATACTTTTCCCCGCACGTTCTTCGCGGGGCCTCATGCCACCAGAAGGTTGTTCTGCAGGATCTGTCACCGGCGAGAAAAATAAACCAGAGGTCGGAACCAGCCAGGCCGTTACCGGACCCATGTGCAAAACCCGGTGCCCTCCGAGCCCCTTCCCCGGAGCCACCGGGGGGCGCCGGGGTCCCGCCCGGCTGCCCGGCCCCAGCCCGGCCCCGTCCCGCCCCGTCCCTCCGAGGGGACTCAGCGCCCCCCGCCCCCCCCCGTGCCGGTACTCACAGAGCCCGTTGGAGCCGGTGCTGGAGAACATGGCGGCAGCGGCACGGCCCGGCCCGGCCCGGCCCCGGCGGCACCCCGCAGGCCGGGCAAAGCCCGCGGAGCCGCGGCCGGCCCCGGGACGCGCGGCTAAGGCGGCCGCGAGGGGACAAACGCCGCCGACAGCGAGCGGCCGGCGCCCCCTGTCGGGACCGCCGGGAGGGAGAGGAGGAGGCGGCGGCCGGGGGGGGGGTGGGTGCTGGGGGAAGGCGGCCCCTGGTGAGCTGGGGGAGCCGTCGGGTGTGGGCACCTGGGGTGTTGGCACGGCCGGGAGGCGGACACCGAGCTGGGTTTGGTGTGTTCCTCATGGCCACGGGAATTTGGGACGGTGACTGATCTAGTTTGGTACACGGACATGGTGTACAGAATGGTCTGGGGTGGAGGGGACCATAAGGACCACCCAGTTCCAACCCCCTGCCGTGGGCAGGGACACCTCCCACCAGACCAGGCTGCCCAAAGCCCCATCCAGCCTGGCCTTGAACACCT